>NW_007581549.1:0-7098 GCF_000690725.1 Stegastes partitus | reverse complement strand
GATGGATGATGTAAATGGATGAGTTATATGAAGATTCAGCCTCTGTACAGTTGTCATAAACTATAAAGTAGCTGCTCCGTGTACCAGACTGTAGAGATGTTTATTTTTGACATAAAGTTTGAACATGCGGGTCGATGACTTACTTTTAGACTCGACCTCAAGTGACCCTTGAAGGACCTGCAGTTTTTGGCACTTTGTCTTCATTTCTCAGCAGCTGGACAGAAACCTAAAGCAGGAGGGATAAAGTCACCGTGTTGTCTCTACTCAGAGTAAAAACTGCATTTTAAACTTTGCATTATTACAACGTTACCTGTTGTTCACGTGCTTTGAGGGGAACTGAGGTTTCTTTGTCCATACATTCATTACACCATGTTGAGTGTCTATACAGCGAGTGTCCACAGGGTGGCAGGAGAGGACTAGCTATGGAGGCCACGGAGCTTCTCTGACTTTAACATCATCATGTTGTTCCACTTTGCGAGGTGTCAGATAATTGGCAAAATGTGGTGCAGCCCTGGATTATGGTGGTTCGTTCACCAGATGAGACAGCTGTTCCTTGTTATGAAAAAAAAAAAGTTTGGTAAGAGTTAGAACATGTTCTTTACTGCCTGATGTCTCTGTTTGGTGCTCCAGCTCAGGTTTGTCCAATGGGCCCAATGCAAACTTGCTGACCATTCCCAAGCAGAGGTCGTCCTCTGTTACCCTCACGTACCACGCGGGGCCCAGGAGAGCAGGTGAGACTTGACCATAAACTCCCCCAAACTCACCGTATGTTGGTTGATTGCTGTTGTTCTGACCCGGTGCTGGTCCTCTGCAGGCACATCTCCCAGCCTGAGCCCCGTCACCTCACCAAGCCACAGCCCCCCTGCAGTCAGTACAGGTTCTTCATCGTCCCTCGTCACTCGGTCCCCCGTGGAGTTCCCGGACACGGCTGACTTCCTGACAAAGCCGAGTGTCAATCTGAACCTGCACAAGCCCTTGGGCTACACGCTCAGCTCGCCAGATTTCCAGCAGGCCTTCCGTAGCTCCACCTTACCTCTCTGCACCAGGTGAGACCCGCCGACCCGTCGCTGCTCCTCACTCACTTCTGATTGTAACGTTTAAATCATGCAATTGGTCACGTATTCTCGCCTGTCCGTCCTAGCTGTGGGCGTCAGATGCTCAAGGGAGTCTCCGGCGGCGATGCAGGAGAATCCCATCAACCGTTCACCAGCGAGGCTCAGCGCCGGCGCTCAGGTACACAGGATTTATTTCACATCATGACACCGTCATGGAGGACAGTCATGACGAGCGCTGTGGCGTTGGGGTTTGGAAGCAGTTCAAGGGGTTAATGCTGCTCTCTGCTGGACTCCAGCGATAATGCAGGTTGATTCTCACCCAGACGATGACACACGCAGAAAGAATGAACTTTTTGCTCGATGTGTGGGGTTTTTTTTCGGTGTATAAACTCAAAATTAGCTGCTGTGTGTTTTCAGCTACCAGGTTGAGGTTCACTTTACAATCAGCTTGAAGCAAGTTTAAAAAAGAGCAAAAGTAAAAAAATCTTGACTAAACAAAAAGAAAAACATCTGAATTAATTCAAAAGAAAGAGCTTCTGAATTTTAGCGTTTCAGCACAGAAACAGTAAAATGATAACGGACAGTACACGTCTGTTTGTCCATCGTTGATGGTTTTACATCGAGTCGTATGTGTGTTTGCATGAAGCAGGCGAAGGACTGGACTTCCCGGGGGAACCCCTGATCAGGGAGGAGAGCGTGGAGGCGGACGTGTCCGGAGACGGGAAGCCGGACGTCGGAGGAAGCCAGGGGCTGGCGGACGAAGACAAGGAGAAGAGCACAGAGCAGCAGACTCAGGGATCAGAGGTGATCATCAGATGGATGCTGTCGACTTAAACCGAGCAGCGTCTTCAGCCCCACTTCCTGCAGTCATGTGTCACACATTTAGTTCATCATTTTTACTGCTTGCAGCGTGTGAACACGGAGATCCAGTTTGTTATTCATCAACACTTCGACAGCTCTGCTTCGGTCAAAGTTGGCACAAACCTGCAACCAGTTTATTTAATTGTATAATTAGCATCATTTTGGTTTCCCCAAATAGACGATGATTAATCTAAGCTGCCATTTGCTTCACATTCATACAGAAAAGGGCTTTTGTTGATTCCTCTGAAATGTGAAGCAGCCGATTGTTTTACAGAAGATGAGATCTGGCTGTTGTGACTGGTCTGGTTACAGAAAATACATATGTGATTATAATTGTCCTCGTATAATGTATGTTTTAATGTTATTTCAGCTGTTATATCTGTTTAAACACCAGTCTGTTTGCTTGTAGATGTAAAGAAAGTTTTAGAAATCAGCTTCAGTTCAAATGTGCTCGTCTATACAGCCTGTGCTTTTGGTCATTGTCTCCAGGGCGAGCAGGAGTTCAGGTTAGATCCGATGCTGGAGGACCACGAGGACCTCATGGAGAGGATGAACACCTGGAACTTCCAGATCTTTGACCTGGTGGACAAGACGGGAGGGAAGACCGGAAGGATCCTGAGCTATGTGAGTACAGAAATCACAAACCAGACGTTTCCCGTAGCTGTCCATATCCATCCACTCTGCATGAATCTTTCTGATTTAAAATAAATAACTTGGATCTCTAACAGAGACACAGCGATACCACACCACAAATGTAAACGTCCAGCTCTTGAGTTACAAACTGTGAACTTCCTGCATGCATATTGATATATTTAACGTTGAGCTGAATCGTTCCGTGGATCGGCTGATCATCTCCTGCTCTGATCGGTGTCTCGCTAACGCCTGCTTGTGTCTCTCCAGGTGACGTACACCCTCTTCCAGGACATGTGTCTGTTTGAAATTTTCAAGATCCCCGTGAAGGAGTTCATGACGTACTTCTGTGCTCTGGAGAACGGCTACAGAGACATTCCCTGTGAGTGTCACGCTTCACAGATTTTCACTCAGTGTGTTGCTGGAGGGTGGTTGTGTCCTTATTGGACCGTTTGACTCTGTGGCAAAGCTACGATTCAGCTTTTAGTTAACCGTAAATCAGAATTGTTGCAAGCAGACGTGGTGAAATAGATGGAATTTCAAACCCACAGATCACAACCGGGTCCATGCTACTGATGTGCTCCACGCTGTTTGGTACCTGACCACTCGACCAATCCCTGGGTTCCAGCAGATCCACAGTGAGCACGTGACGGGGAGCGACACAGGTAAACGCCGCCAGTCACAGATCGCCGCTTCGTTCAGACGTTTATTCAGCCTGCACACGGCGTCCTTCCTAATGGATGCCGGTTAGTCCCCGTGGTTTCCTCAGAGTATAAAAATCTGGCGAGCGTGGAAACGATCATCTTTAACTCGTTAGCGAGGTTTTGGTGCGCCGGTCCTAATGAACATCTTGTGGCTGACGTCACTTTATTGGATGGATGGAAACGTGTTTTGGCAAGAAATCATACCTTCGAGGAAAGAAATGCAGCCACCTACTGAGATGGAGACTAATCACGCTGGAAATAGTTAAAGTGTGCAGATAGTTTGGTTTAAAACGCAGCGAATCCTGATGTTACAGCTCTTTAGAAATGATTTGACGCTTATCCACTGACGCCTGGTGCTCAGGCTGCCAGGACAGCCGTCGTATGATGAGAGAGGAGCTGAGAAAGTATGAGTAATGTGAACAACTAGTGTGTGTGTGTGTGTGTGTGTGTGTGTGTGTGTGTGTGTGACCATATTCAGCACTCTTTCTCTGTGTGGTTTTGCCTAATTGCAGAAGAGCTCCAGCTGTAGCCTGATTTCGCAGCAGCTTGTTTCTGCGACACTCATCGCCGTCCGTCGTCTTCTCTTGTGTTCCAGATTCGGACAGTGGAATCTCTCCAGGCAGGATATCCTACGCCTCCTCCAAGAGCTCCTCCATTTCAGACGACAGCTACGGCTGTCTGGCCTGGAACATACCTGCCCTGGAGCTCATGGCCCTTTATGTAGCAGCTGCAATGCACGACTATGACCATCCCGGTCGCACAAATGCCTTTCTAGTAGCCACTAATGCACCTCAGGTAACCGGCAGCGTCTACTGCGAGTGTTGAGGAGGGAATCAAACCAGAGTGTCTTTATTTCTTGTACTTGTGTGGAAAACCCTGTTGTAGTGCTTTTCAAACCCGCTCAGAATCCTTCAATCTCATTATACCAAAAAAAAGTATGACATTGGGTGCAAAGAACGACTATAAATTAACAAACTGTGCAAGATAAAAACAAGACGAACAAGACGTTTGCTGCCTTCATACTAAACAGTTTTTACTTTATCTATCTGTAAATCTTCTCCGACTTGCTGGTCAAAGCTTTTTCTAGAAATAATAATAATAAAACTAGCAGCATTCTTCATGGATTATAAGTGTCACCATCCATCCAGCCGTCTGTTCTTTCAGTTATCCGCTCAGAAACAGGAGGTCAGATTTTGGTCAAAACGTGCCTCCTAACAGGAATTATTTTCTCTGAACAACAACAGACGAAGAGCAAATATCAGCTCTGGTGGTGTCTGGGCCGCTGATCAATTCTGTGTATATATGCAAAATCACATGTCCGGCCAGGGCGCCCCTAGTGGCTGCTGCAGGACTGTTTTTTATTTTTTTTAAACCTAATTTTTAAAACAGACAAACTAAATGACACAAGCAGTTATTTATAACTTCTAAACATTTCATATTCTCATAATTGACCTGACTGTCATTCAGGCGGACTCACATAGTTCTGATGTCTGCAGTGTGACGGTTAATCTTTAACTTGAGTCAACACCGTCCTTATATCATTTTCTTTACATGCTTCATAACACAAAGCCGTTTTCTGCTCGATTGATATGAACACAGACTTTTGGTGTCGTCTCTACAGCCTCACGTGGAGATGATCTGTAGGAGTAGCTGATCCCAGGAGGGATGAAACGGTTAACCACTTGCCCCAGTTTAAATATTGCACTTTCACAACATGTCCGGCGATAGCACTTACACTGTCTGGGTCTTGTCCCAGGAAAAGTGGGTTAAAAGAAGGGAAAGGGAACCCTGAACCTATTGATCGCTAATGATGTTGACAACCGTAGTGTTTGCTGAATGGATCTTAAGTCTTTCTTCGTATCTGACGTCCCTGTCGCTGCTTTTAACCCGTCGCTCCCCTCAGCTATACGTTTGTCATATTTCTGATTTCATAACCAAATACCCTCGTGTCCTTTTTACCTCATTTATTGAGTGCTTGCTATTTTTAAATCCAATACAAATTGTGTAACTCATACGCGGAGGCATTATGTAAGCAAATTTATCATTTTACAGGAAATTGTGGGAATCTTCTTAGCGTGTCATCTTTCCTCTCTCACCACTTTGTTTTTGTTTTTTTTGGGCGTAGGCGGTGCTGTACAACGACCGCTCAGTGCTGGAGAACCACCACGCTGCGTCCGCATGGAGCCTCTACCTGTCCCAGCCTGAGTTCAACTTCCTGGTCAACCTGGATCACGTGGAGTTCAAGCGTTTTCGCTTCCTTGTCATCGAGGCGATACTGGCCACAGACCTCAAGAAGCACTTTGACTTCCTGGCTGAGTTCAATTCCAAGGTATGAGATGCTTTCATTTCTTGCAAAATATTGACTCGAGCATCGAGAGGAAGCAGCGTTTAGATGTGGCTGAGCAGTAAGCAGCAGAGTGAATGCAGGACAAACCAGTGGACTAGCTCTGATGTAAGGCATCCGTCTTTTTTTTTCTTTGCCAACAGGTGAACGATGTGAACAGTCCAGGAATTGATTGGACCAATGAGAACGACAGACTGCTGGTGTGCCAAGTGTGTATCAAGCTGGCAGACATCAACGGGCCGGCTAAAGTCCGTGACTTGCACCTCAAGTGGACAGAAGGCATCGTCAATGAGTTTTATGAGCAGGTACAGACCGCATGCTGACGCTGTGTTCAGGCATCATTGATCAGTTATCTCTATATGGAACTTGTAGAAATAATAAAACGACATCTGATTTTATACCGTTGTTGTAAAATGAGAGCACACCCTCAGAAAAGAAGACAGAACTTTTACACTTCATCTCATCTGAAGCTCAGCAACACAATGAACAAACACAAAATAGAGAAAAGAAAACCAACCGATGGAGGAAACAGAAGTGTGAGCGCTAACTAAACTAGCATCAGCAGCCAAGTACTGCCTGTGTGTTCTGGACACTTCCACCCCGTCAGAGCGCTGCCCCGGGGTGGAAGTGTCCCCCTGACAGTGCTGAATATTCATTAATTGGGTCCAAATATCCAGAGAGCAGAAAGTTCTATTGGGACCAGCCCTACTAGTTATTATAACAACTATGAACCATAATGAACAACTAATGAGCCTTCCAGCATCAAGCCCTCCTCGTATCTGGACCTCCGTCTGGACAATCCGACAGCCTTGCTATCCGACATAGAAGAAGGTTTTACATTTAGTGTCGGATCATCGAGTCACCGCTGTACAAACAGCACAGAAAACTCTTAAAACTCATTGTGGGTGAATCTGGAATCCCCGAAAGTCGCCCAATAATTTACAGACCAACAAATACTTGCAGGTAGTAAATGCACTAAACTTTAAAAACGGATGATATTTTGAGGAGCTGCTACATGAATGCCTTCGTTTGCTCGCCGTTCACTTAACTACACTCCAGGCCGGTGGGGTTGCATATATATGGTATCTGTGACTTATCAAGGAAACCGGAATAAATGAAGCAGCAACAACTTTTCTAGAAAGAGACAAAGACTCGGACGGATCGGAACATTATCCGGTTCTTGTGTTGCGATGAAGGTCGAGTCGGTTGTTAAAGCTTACACTATCACAAGATAGCGATGCAAATGCACTCGTACTTTAGTTCACAGGTTGAGGATGAGCGTGCTGTCCTCGTGTAATCTGGCACCAGGCTGGGATGTAAAGAGGAAGCAAATGAGTTCTCTCCCTTTTCTAGAAAATTGATTTCACACTGTGTAGTAGTGACTCGTGGCGATCCTGTAGAAAGACTCGACGGCAAATTAAAATGTTTTAAACATGCAACCATGTGGATGGTTTAATAAAAATCATAGGTATGGCTCACGTCTGTGACCTATAAATAGATCAGT
>NW_007581548.1:0-7105 GCF_000690725.1 Stegastes partitus | reverse complement strand
AGGACATCAGACGTTGATCAGGGGCCAAACCATTTAATGTTGGAGGTGGGGGTGGAGGGCAACTCCAAAGATATTAAGGACAGTTCAGACGAAAACAAATTAAAACTTCTAACTCAAATATTGCACTGTTTCTTTCCATTAATAGCCCTTCTTTGGGGAAAAAAATCCAGAATTCAATTAGAATTAAAAAACAAAAGGTGATCAGTGGGAGGTGACATTGCAACCACATTTTATAGAATACTAAGAGTTATATAACACTATTGTTTTAACAGAAGATCCTGAGAAGTTCACCATCGCTCTGTTTTGGAAGAACCCTGAGATTAACAAGAAGATTCTACATCTCATCCTCAGTAATGACAACGGTTTTGTCACAAGACAAAATAACTTTTTTGTTGTGGAGAGTTGCTCATTCAGAATCATCAGCACTGATCATTTCTTTGATGAGGACTGTCTGTGTCCAGACCAGCAGGTGATTGACTTACTAGCACATTGCTATCCTGGCCTTCATCTGTTCATACTGGCAATAGATTCAGAAAATGTTCAGGTGGAAAAAATTGGTTCTCAAATTGGTAAACTTCAAGATATCTTTGGACAAACGATCACAAAACACTTAGTTGTCATGTTTGATAAGTATATGAGCAACACGTCACTCGATCAGCTGAAGGAAAAGTTCAACATCAAGCTGGGAACCCTCAGTGAACATCTGGTCCACGACTGTATGAAGTGGTGCAAAACCCGTCTGGTATTCCAGTGTGACTACGGAGACTACAGTGAAAAAGTCCTGAAAAGAAGGAGAGAAGAGTTCAAATGGACAAGGTAAAGACATCAACATTTATTATGTGTGGTTAATGTGGACAGTAAGTCTCATGTTATGAAGCTTGTGTTCCTCTGAGTATTTTCTAACGGTGGGTTTCTGTGGAGTTGTGTCAGGAAAGGATGTAGTTCTTCTAGTATTTCTGACACAACTTATGGGTCGATGGTCACTGATACCCAGAGGAACAACAACAATGGCAGACTAATTGAGGGGTTTGTTATAATGTGATCTATTATTGTAGAAAAGAGCAAATGTCTTTAAGTTCATCAGATCTGTTAGGTCTCCATATTAAATAGTTCAGAAGATGCACAAGTTGACCACAAGCGCTCCTCCAAAACCTCAGTGATTCAGACTGAACGGGTATTTTCTCCAACACATACTTCAGAGCAACATGGGCAAATTTCTGAAGAGGTTTTATTTGTTGATATTAATACACCACATCCTGTTCTTTACTTACATAGATAAATGAGTTATATCCAGTCATAGGTTTGTCTCCATCTTTGTATATTGCAATTGTCTGTGTCATGAGAGGATGAACATTTCAGGTGTAGTTTTAGTATTGTTTTTTTTTTTTTGTCTGCCGTTTTCCCTGTATTATAGTGGACAGTGGAGAGAGAGACAGGAAATGTTGGGAGAAGAGTCGAGGGAGGACATGCAGCAAATGAGCCACTGGCCGGACTCGAACAGCGACAGCTGCGTTGGGGACTTTCACCTCCTGCATGGGGGTCAACCGCAAAACCCACCGAGCTACCAGATGCCTCCTTTAAGGTGTCGTTTTGTCCTACTAACAATACAGTCAATCAATACAGCAATAGATACCAGTTTGGTTTACTAAAGGAGTACCATGATTTATCTTTCCAGAAATTTCCTTTTGCTGAGAAAATCCTCTGAAAACACAAGCTAGCTCCAAAAGAGGGCAGGATTTACACTGTCAACAGATGCATATGTGATATTTTGTTTGGTATAAGTTTGTAGTAATCTATATTATGATTATTGTTTCAGAAACAAAGACCCTCCTCCATATAACCATGAGAGATCAGGTGTGTCTATGTTCTACACATATGTTGTGACAATAGGTAATGTTTTAATACTATCATTAGCAATTATATTTTGTGATATAATGGAAAAAAAAAAAACTACATTAAAAAAATTACACTTATCTACTAATGTTATCAACATAATCCACCTAGTGTTTGGGCTCAACAAACAAATTTAACGCAACAGTTTGCATCAGTCTCTTTGAGTTATGACCATTTCTAATGAATTTCAGTTTAACTAACAAACTCTGTTAAGTCAGAGGTAGAAGCTTTTCTGCTACAATCAATTTTATTTTTAATTGATTGACTTTCACGTCTAAAGTTAGGACAGTGGAGAAGAGACATGTCTGTGTAGGTTCACAGTCATCCAAGTCACAGTAACTGTAGGTACTGTAGTAGAAGTTAACTGGACATTTTTGGATAACTGTGACATAAAATGTCGCAAGTATTGGATCATTGTTGTTGTTTTTATGAACAATAACTCATGTTGTAGTTATATTTGCTGATACCTGTGTCATTTACATTTCAATCCTGCAGGTCCCCACGCTGCTTCACCATGTGAGTAACACCTAAAACTTTTCATTATTTTGTACTTGTTTTGTAGAACGTCACTATTACTACTACTATATATATTTAGGCTTAACTCAGACTGCCAGACATTGTTGCTTAAAAATACATTCTGTCTCAAATGTTCAAAGTTCTGCATACTTCAGTGTTTGTCCTCTCTAGTGCACAAATGTGTGTTTTTGTTGTAAAATATGTGCATGTTACACTTCTCCTCAGGTCCAGCAAACTTGCAAAGTACCAGCAATGTACGTACAGAAACAGAACCAGAACAAACCATTGGTACGCTTTAGAAGATAAAACACAACACATATAACCAATTCTAAAAAGATAGAAACTATGATTATGTTAATTTTGCATTATCCCTTTGCTAATTAAAAAATTCAGGGGTAAAATAAGACAAGATATCTAAGAGTTTCATGATTCCTTTCAAAGCTGATCCCACCCACAGAAACTGTTGGTAACTGTTGATGAAATAACTGGAAATTATGACCAACTGTTTTTTACAGATGAGAGCAACAATTTAAGGTCAGAAGATACCTTCAACATTGTTCTGCTGGGAGTAACTGGGACTGGAAAGAGTGCATCTGGAAACACCATCCTGACTGCTATGGACCCCCATCTGGAACCAAAGCAGCTTTTTGCATCCCGGCCGAGCTCCACACCAGTCACCACTGAGTGTCAGGTCAAAATGATGGACAATCTTTTCGGCAGGAATGTCAGAGTGGTCGACACCCCAGATTTCTTGAGTGATGAAATAAACGATCAGGAACAAGTAGAGGAGTGTAAGAAGTTCTGTCAGCCAGGGCACTATGTGGTGTTACTGGTGATACAGATGGGCCGGTTTACAGAAGGTGAGGAGGGAGTGTTAGAGAGACTGGAGATGAAGCTTGGCTGCAGAATCAGGAAGAACACAATCGTCCTGCTGACACATGGAGAGAAAGCAAAAGGCAATGTTCAGAGTTTCATTGATGAACGGTCTCACCTCAGGTACATTATAGGTAAATGTGGAAATCGCCGCCATGTATTCAAAAACAACTGCAAGGACCCAAAACAAGTCAAGAAGCTCTTCAAGAAAATTCCAGATTATGAAACAATCTTCCCAGACTTCACAGAAAAACAATCACTCATAGACTGCCGTGTGGGTTAACTTGATTCAGACTGAACGTCCAAATAACAAACTGCTTCCAGCCTCCGTGTACCAGTCTGCGCAATGTTTGAAGTACAAGTGTGATCTGTTGATGCTGTGAACCTGCAGTTAAGGTGTCGTATGTGTCAAGATCTGGTTCTATGTGCATACTTATATATTTTATGTGTTTATACATATAATGTCCTGATGGTAATTCATTTAAGCTGTTTGAGAGATTAAAGGAATCTTTTGAGATTCATAACTCAGATAATAAGAAGGATGTTAGTTTCATCACTGTGTGTTCTGTATAGAGAAAAGTCCAAAACACAGCTGGGCAGCAGTCCTGCTGTGTTATTTCAGACAGTTTTGCTGATCTACTGTACAAATTTAGAAAAGGTATGCTGTTTAATTTCTGCTTTTTCTGTGATTGATGTTTACATAAAACTAATCAATGAGCTTATAAAGAGAATGCAGTGAATAATAAAACTAAACTTAATGCACAACTCTGTGAAGTATTGATCAGCTGTGGTATTTCATCATTCCAATAGAGGACGTGTATAATAAAGGAAAGTAACAGACTTTTCCTGGAAGCTGTATAGCTGATGATTGCATAGTTAAATCATGTAGCCAATTGTAAAGCACACAGTAATATTAACAACAAGGTGTAAAATAAAATTAAACAATTACTCTGTCTTGATAAACACCTGAGGAAACAAGACTGTCACGGTACGCGGGGAACCCATGCAGAGAGCACACATACACAGCAGAGACAGGACACGGCTTTACAAAGATCTATTTATTCAGAATAACTGAGGTGGAGGACCAGGGACAAAATGACCTGAAAACTCTCTAGCGGCTGGGCGGGGGATGGACAGGCTCCTGGGGACCAGCAGTCTGAGAAGCGCACACCGATGGAGAAGGTGGGCGGCGGAGAGCGGCAGTGGTGGTCCGAAGAGTGGGCCAGGGGGGAGCTGATGCCCTTCAGGACGGGGTTCTGGGAAATCCGAGGCTGTTTAGTTTTTTAAAAAATAAAATAAAAAAGTACACTTCATCGATGTTGTGATTATTTTACTGGTGTGGTGAATGAAAAGGAGATTAACCCGTTAATCGCTAAATTACAGAAATTTACTAAATACAAGAATTATGAAGTGAAGCAAAAGCACAATGGAAAATAAAAACAGCATCACAAGTTTTGAACATGAAGCGCCCCCTGGTGGAAGTTCTGATAAATGACACAAACACACTAAAAGCAGTTCCATACCATGGCCACAGGAAAGTGTCGAATGCACCATTTTGAACCGCTTTCATTGTATTTTTCTGCTTTATAATAAAGCGTTTTACACCTGACGTTCTACCTGTGGTTCGTGTCTGCTTCAAGGTTCTCAAACCGGTCCCAACAACCATAACTTGTGTCCAATAAATGGTAAACAACTAACTAAAAAGCCATTTTCAAAAAAAGATATGAACAGTACTCTAGAGGAAAACTAATTGATTTAAAGGCGTCTCTCATAGTCCTGTCTTTAGGGAGGTCTGTGGTCGAGGCAAACGTTGCTGACAGTGAGCTGTAGATGAACACCAGGGGCCTGCACTATGAAGTGAGATCAACATACCCAGGATATCTTTCAGAGATCCGGTTTAACTAACTTTAATAATATAACTCAGGATAACTGGTCCTACGACAGTGGTTTTCAACTCAGTAAGTCAACCCAGGTTTGTCTGATCTGACCATGAGCGCGTGCACATAATGTGGGCGGACCAATCACGACTGTGGACAAGTCTGGCTGCAGAGCGGCTCACTTTACCGCCAAGGAGCAGAATATATATATATATATAATCTGTACAAAATATGAAGAATAATATAAAAACATAAGAGGAGCAAAAAGCAGCCCCTTGCAGCGACCAAAGCCAGGAAGGAATGCTGGCGGGAAGCTGCTGACTGTGTGAATGCATCAGTTCATTAGTTTCTAATAAAATATGATCACTGTTCCATCATGAAGACACGTATCAGACAATAAGCACATCTGAGGATTCCTTTAACTAATGTGCTGCCTAATGTATAGACTTGTGGTGCATCTGACATTTTTTACATTCAGTTACAGCCCTGGTGGTGGAAAAAAGACGTGGGAACACATTAAGAACAAACAGACACATAATTCAAAGCGGTGCAGCTCATTAACGTATCCTACAAATACAAGCTTTAATGCTGAAGTCAGTTTACTGCTATGGGGTGATATTGGTATGGAAATAAAATATGAAATAGCTTTGACATTGTCTGCAGCCAACAGGGAGAAAATGAATGAAGGAAGACAGGAGCTCATAGAGATCCTGGTCAGGGTGCTCTGTTCTGCTGGTCCCGAAAAACCCTCACAGTCCTCAGTGATCCCTCACAGTTCAGCTCCGATGTGTAGCGGCTCTTCTATAAATGCCGGTGATGCCATTATGTTGAGAAGTGCTTTACGGGAGAGAACTGGTTTTCAGTGGAGGTGTTTTTATACCCAGTGATCTCAACCTCGAACATAACAAAGCCGTTGAGCATAAGTTACCATGGTGATGGACCCGGTAAGAAGTGAACCACCGTCGTAGGACCGAAAACCCAGGATTTAACCTGAAGTTACCTCGCTAACCCTAAATCCTGCTTCTTCATACAGGCCCCTGCTGTTGTATTAACACTGTATACTATATGAGCTTCACAGTCTGATGTTTGCTGCCCCCAAGTGGACGAATCAGTTCTTGCAAAGTACTAAATCTGCCGGGTTTACAAGGTGAACATAAACCCCTTTAAATTCATTGTTTCTGTTTAAAAATAATTACTTGATGTGATTGTTTTTCCATGATACTGTTGAAACCTTCATATGATCATTGATGGATGAAAAACTTTGACCCTGTTGGTCCTGGCAGCTGGCGGACTTTGGTCCTCAAAGTAAACTTTCCATTGTCAATTAATCCACTTATTTTACATGCAAAGTAAAATCTGACAAACTTAGTGCTTTTTGGCTATAGGGAAGCAGAATGACAAACAACACACACACACACACACACTTGATGCAGACAAAAATACACAGAAATTCTCAATTAAGCCATGAATTAAAATGAGTGAGAAAACAGCAGCAGGTCAGAATATAGGATGTAGTGATATTAATCAGATCAATAACAGCTCTGTGCATGGTGGACGAAAACAAGAAAAAGGAACGGCAAGAATATGTTGATTAAAAAACGTATTTCTAACACGCTACAAACGTAAACCAGGACAAATTAAGCTTCTATTAACTGAGAATGCAGTTCAGTTGTGTGAGTGTTTTAAGTAGTTTGTTTCACTTTCACCACTACAGAAATGGTGCAGCGAGGACTTCAGATGTGAAGAACAGTCTGGAACTTGGGACACTTTGGTAAAAGGACTTTATTGACTCTGTGTTGTGTCAGTTAGGACAGATGAGCTCATGCAGGAGGTTTCCAGCTGAAGCTTTTTTATTTTAAGGCAGTTTGAGCTGGTCTGTCTGACGAGAGAATAAAATAATAAAGAATATTAAAGTTGATGTAATAATTCCTGATTGAAACAATCAT
>NW_007581547.1:0-7111 GCF_000690725.1 Stegastes partitus | reverse complement strand
AACACACAGTCTGTCACCAACACACACTCTGTCACTAACACACAGTCTGTCACCAACACACACACTAGTCACCTCTGATGTACACATCGTCATCTGCCCGCATGAACCACTCGTATTTATCCAGGTAGTGATCGTGGATGTACTTGAGCATCATGAATGACTTCTTCTGTGGCGGGTACGAGTCGTCCACACCTGCCAGGGACACCACCGGGACGGGGACCGGTACGTGGACGGAACCGGAGCCCGCGCTGGAGAAGAACTCCACCTTCCCGGGGATGGAGCTCGTCCACGTCTCGTAGGCGGCCACGGCGCGGGTGCTCAGGTATTTCTGGGCTGTCATCACGCCGACGAAGAGGAAATGCTTTGGGGTGCTGACGGCTCTCCCGGCAGCTCCGCTACCGTTTCCTGCCCTCGGTGGCCGCTCATCCTCCTGAGCGAACGGCGCGCTGTCCCGGGCTTTGAAAGAGTTCCCGAGGATGTCGACACTTTTGGCAGAGTCACTATAGTACGAACACACGGGGGATTTTTTCCTTTTACTCTCCAGAACCTGAGGTACGATGAGCCAGGAGGAGGCGGTGAATCCCAGAAAGACACCGAAGATCACGGTCGTCCACGGTCTCCTTGACTTCAGAGCCATTGCCGTTCAGTCTAAGCGGACCTCAGCTCTGCGGTTACCGGAGAGAGGAAACGTATGAATGCTGCCGTTGTCTGGGGAGCTGCTGACGTGGACGGGCAACATCCATCCAGCATCTCTGGGACATTTCTGGTGTCTACCTGCTGTGGAAAAATACAGCTGCCACATCTGATGGCACCATGACCGCGATCAGAAATGACTGGCATCTGTTCAGACTGGGGGAGGGGGGCAGTTCGGCCGTCTGTAGCTCACAACTCCAGGGAAACAATAATGTAAACAGCAGATTCAGATCCGAATGACAGCCGCTTTGAATCCGTCAGACGTCCCGAGGTGTGTTCCTGTGTCTTATTGTTCATTCATATCCACGACCCCCACGGCTGCTCGTCGCCGCCGTGCTGGCTTGTTCAGTAATGTCCGCTCCTCAGAAGCTGGAGCTCGGCCTCGTCAGACACCTTCACACGGCGCTTCCACAGGGCTTCATGGTCTACGTTCTCTCCGAGACACTTCCAGCCTGCCACCATCAGCATCTGTTTCTACTTTCCGTTATGTGGAGCAACACGACTTCTGATCCGGTTGTCATTTTTCAAAATAAAAAAATAATTTCCCTGAACGTACAGGACTCAAGGACTGATGGACCCATATGTTTCCAGGAGCAGAGACTAGCTAAAACCACATGCGATTGCACAGTATGCACCCAATCTTATGATGTCACACTTGTTCTAATAAATAATAAATCTCACAGCCGGATGCAAGTGCTCTTATTTTGAAGGCTAATTACAATGTTGCTCTAATGATCACAAAATAAAAGCTGTGAATTTAAATGCAGCAGCTACTTTCTTTCATCGGCCAATCTTCTGAATAATGTTTGTTAACATTGAATTTCAAAAAATTNGAATTTAAATGCAGCAGCTACTTTCTTTCATCGGCCAATCTTCTGAATAATGTTTGTTAACATTGAATTTCAAAAAATTAAATTTCAAAAAATAGAACTTTACTCTTTTTCATGCTTTAAACATTGCTTTGCAGGATGAGAAGATCAGGTTTGTGAAGTGGTGTCTCCTGTGAATTCCCTCACACAAAGTGAATTGAAACATCTTTTGCCTTCATGTTTATCATACTAGAACACATTCTAATGACAAAACATGTTTGTAACTATTGAGTTTCAAAAAATACAACTTTGCTGTTTTTCATGCTTTAAAACAACGTTTTAGGCCATAGGCTAGTTTTTCTATCGTGATGTTCCGTTCCACTATTATGGGAAGTAAAATCTCTTTATATATTCTGATAATATATAAACCCATCCTACTTCCATAAAGTTTCCACAGACAGAAATCCTGCAGTATTTTTGCAATTCAAGTGTGAAGATGAAACTATCTTTTCTGCCGTGGTAGGAGTGTGAAGTGTCAGTGACCTTGTCCCAGGTCAACCTGTCCCAGGAACTGCTGTTGTCCTTCTACAGGTATTCTGTAGAGAGCATCTTCACCTACAACATCTTGGTGTGGTCCAGGAGCTGCTCTCAGGCTGACAAGAAGGCTCTGGAGAGAGTCAGGAAGTCAGCACAGAGCATCATAGGAGCACAGCTGTCCTCTCTGTTAGACATCTATGACACCAGATGTCTGCAAAGGCCAGAAGCATCACCTTCGATGGTTCACATCCCAGGCACAGTCTGTTCTCATTGTTGCTCTCAGGACAGAGGTACTGGTCCATCCAGGCACATCCAGACTCACCAACACGTTCTACCCAAGTGCACTATGGGTACTGAACGCACATTAGTTTGGGGTCTGTACTGTTTGTTATTTATATATTATTATTACATATATTATTAATATATTATAATTTATTTATGATTATTTCTAATTATTTATTTATATATTTCTATTCCTCATTTTTCCACAGTGTTTTCACTTCATCAGTGCAATGTATTTATTCTACCGTCTGGTAGAATAAACTGTATATACTTCCTTCTGGCTCCTTTTGTAAATATATTTATATATTCTTATTTGTCTTTTTATACTTGCATTTTGCACCACTGGAGTTGTCTTTTAATTTCGTTGTACTTTGTGTATGAAAACAATAAAAAGCATTCTATTCTATTCTATTCTGTTCTATTCCGACAATCAGCCTAACGCAAATACCACCTTATGACCTCAGTGAGGCGTAGATCGCCAAATCCAGATGAAAATCTGGAAAACCCTGCTTGTTGTATGCATATTCTTGATAACTCAAGCACGATCAGACACATTCAGGATAATTGCGAAAGAGTGGATATCACTGAAAGGGAGAGAAAGCAATGTCATGTTGCCAATCAAAGAGGAGGTAGAGAACCGGGATTCATGCTCGGCTAAAGACTAACCCCTCCAGACCAGCAGGACCATCCTCCTATTCTCCAATGTCCGCTCCCTCCACAACAAGCTGAAGGAGCTATGTTTGCTGAGAGAAACCCGCAGAGAGTGGAAAGACTGCTGTGTGTTTGCTTTAACAGAAACATGGCTCCATGACAACATCCCAGACGGACATACAGCTGGAGGGGACGATATTATTCTGGGCGGACAGACAGACAGACAGACAGCTAGTTAGTTCTGGGCAGCATCTGCGGCTTCACCATCGTCACACCATCGTGTGTGTCTTTGTGTCCCTGTCTTGTGTCTTGTCTATCCCAGACATGCATTCCGCAAAACGTCTTAATTAAATGATCCTGAAGAAACGCCCCCTCGTCTTGCTTGTACTGCTGTGTATGTACAGCAAAATGACAACAAACCTGGTTTGATTTGATACACATGTTGGACAGCGAGTACAGTGAACTGGAAAGCCATCCCTGCTACCATCCTTCCTGTGACAAACGTTTCACGGACAAAAGACAGTTGTTCTATGCCAAGCAAAAACGAGAAAAACAGAAATCAGATAGTACTGGTGAGTAGGCCTAGAATCGTATATGTGAAAAAAGTTAGTTTTTTTTGTAGTCTGTGTGTGTGTAGTTTGCCTGCTGCTGCTGTGCTGGCCCTCTCTCTGATTTTTGATTATACATGCTAACATGGTCAAAGCACATCAGACAGTGGAATTCTTCTGATCATTCCTTCAAATTTTATGTGTAGCCATTCATTGTTAATAAGTCCTCTTCCTCTCTTGGATGGGTGGTAGGGCATTTTTACATTTTTCAAAATAACTAAGTTTCTAAGATTCCAAACATTCATCTATTATAATAATTGCTGATTCTATAGTTAATAGTAATCTACTTTAATTAAAATAAAAAAATATAAAATATTTAATTCAAAATGTTGTCGCAATAATGATTGATAGGCCTACAGTAATAGCCCTATCACTACAAAGTTTCAGTTACTGCAGGATCATTTTGCTTTGAGTATTTGATATAATGTGCACCATCAGCAGAATGCCATGGCTGAAGTATCCATGAGAATCAATTCTCCATCAATTGGATGACTAATGATCCTGCTCCTAGAGAGGTGCTGAAGATTATTAGCTGTAAGCATACCTGAGTTGTACAGAGTTACATGGGTGCAAGAACTGTCAGAATGATTCCAGAACAGCGAGCCAAGGGGACATTCCTGATGATAGTGATGACAGTGATGCTGATTATTCAGTTTAGATATAAAGAAATTGACGCAGTGAGAGAATATAAATTGGATATAATAATAATAATAAATAATTGATCAGATTTATACAGCGCTTTTCTAGACACTCAAAGACGCTTTACACTGTCAATTATTCATTCACACATATTCATTCTGGTGGTGGTAGCTACGATTGTAGCCACAGCTGCCCTGGGGCAGACTGACAGAGGTGTGGCTGCCATTCTGCGCCTACGGCCCCTCCGACCACCACCTCAACAATCCATTCATACGCATTCACACCAGGCAAGGTGGGTGAAGTGTCTTGCCTAAGGACACAACGACCATGAAACAGGTTACAGGGCGGAATCGAACCGCCGACCTTCCGATCATCGACCAACTCGCTCTACCACCTGAGCCACAGCCGCCCGGATATCTCTTTCGTTTTTGACTGACCGACTGACATTGTGACCAAAGTTAATTAACTGTAGCACCCCCTGAAAATTGGCTGTAACGTGTTTAATTAATATTTGCTATGATACTAAATTAGACATATTTATGATTCATTGTCTGGATAAATGTGTTTTATAATTGATATCTGAAATCATGCCCATTGAAACTATTTTGTCAGTCTTATATTGTGGACAGTGAAATACGCAGTTTGAGCTGTTGTCTTGACAGACACTTTTTATAATTGATATCTAAAATAATGCCTATTGAGACTATTGCTCTAAAATCTTGTGGCATTGTAAACCAGGTTAGATTTTGGTTTTATAAACGTTTCCTTAAAATGTTACTATATGTACATTTTCTTTTCATTAAAAATTGATTCCATTAAAGCATTCCTGGAGTAAAAGGTAAAATGCAATTTAAAATTAAGTAAGTACAGCCTAATTATTTTGCTAATTGATCATCACAACATTTTGTAAAAATTAGCACATATGTTTGGTTAAACAGCAGTCTAATTTTCAGTTACATCTACTCTGCATGTGGAATTTTTCGTACTTATTTTTTGTGTGTGTTCTTGACTTATGAGGCACAATTGCATTGACTCAGAATTTCTATTATATCTACTTAATTGTTTCATGTCATGGTACTAAATGTAGTTATTTAGATAATATTTTTTTACTTAGATTTACCAAGACCATCAAGTATATTTAAATGATTTCACAACTTTTTAATTTACTCAATATTTGGAAGTGAAAAAATGTTTCACCAAATATAAACCGAGTGGTTCAGTTGAAGTTTTTAGAGTGATATTGAGCACAGGATGCTCCCCAAGAGGACTACCCAGGATGAACATCCATCATTTTGAGCTCTACCTGCTAACCAGTACGAGATTTTCACTCTTTTTAAGTAGAATCACTACACCAGCAGAGCTCTGTTTACATAACACTGTGTTTGAATGCAGTGATATGACTTTGATGATACATGGATCATCACTCAAACAAGCAAAAAAAATGTAATCTAATTTTAATAACAAAAATACACAAATATATATATTTTTTAAGTTAACTTGCTCTTGGAGGCCCCCTACTGGTGACCGGGGCCCACAGCAGGCCCTTAGTTCTCTCATGCCTCCGGGCCGCTGTTGTGTTCACATCAATGAAACGGTCATTACAGTAGCGGCCCGTGATTGGTGGAGAAACGGTGACGTCATGACCCAGCCAGCCCAGACAGAGAAGTTAGTCAGAGTTGATGAGAGTCCCCATCCGACTGAGCACCAGGAAACACTCAAGCTTCGTTTCTTATGGGATCTTACTTCACCAGTGGACCTACCACCGCTGCCACTGAAGGACGGATCCATGAACCGAGGCGCTACCGGTACCCTCCAGTAGACAAGGTACACGTTCCTCCTTTACCGGTGTCCTCCGCTCGGTGTGCTTTACAGATGATCATGAATGCACATCGATCCATCACTTACCATCCGAGACTTGTGCGAATTTTAGTGGATTGACAGCAACGAATAATTTAAACTTGACACGAAACTCCACAGCTTCTGTAAGCAAAGGAGGGCAGTAAGATGCATTAGATTAAAACTTGTAGTGTGAGATTGAAATCAGGGAGATAAGAAAGTAACCAACAGTAAACTGAGAAATGTTTGTTGTTGTTTTACATTAATAACCCATGTTAGTGTGGTGTCAAAGTGTATGGACAATATACATAGAACATTCAAGTAGCAGTCACTTCAGTTAGTCATTTTTTCCAACTTAGTTAAGTACTGCAAAAGTATGGGATGAGTATAGTTTTAATAAATATTATTGTGCTGTACCCAGATTTGAGCCGGCTCACTTCTCTGAGAAGTCAGAAATTAATAAAGCTTAACATTAATCTTTTTTTTTTTTCTGTTCAGGAATGTAAGTAAATAATTATAGATAATTTGACATCTTAATAAAAAGTAATAATAATGTGCTTTACTATTTTTTCTTTTTTTTTGTAAAACAGTAAATTTGAAAATGATAGATAAGAATAATAATTATATTTTAGCATTAAACATATCATTTGGGTTAAAGAGTGTCTACATACTTGTGTATTAACCATTACAGTAACATAAAAAAACATATTTTGGTAATTACCAATGCTGATAATTTAGGGCTGCTATGGTATAAACCTTACATTGGGTGGTGGTCTATCTATCTATCTATCTATCTATCTATCTATCTATCTATCTATCTATCTATCTATAGAAACACAATCCAATCCAGCTTTAATGAAGTGAAAACAAAATATCCCAGTGGTGTTAACATGGCAGGTTAGTTGTTACCCTTTAGACCCACTAGGATAGATCACAACTTTATGTATACATACACAGATGAGCCACAACATTGAAGCCCCTTTGTAATTCCCCCGCCAAAAAAGCCCCTGGCCTGCCGTGGCATGGACACCGGACCCGTGGCATTGTCCTGTGTCG
>NW_007581546.1:0-7112 GCF_000690725.1 Stegastes partitus | reverse complement strand
AAGGGTTGTTTGCTTTCCTCTGGTCGATTTTCCAGCCATTTTAGGTTATTCTATTAACTTAACAACTTTAAACTAAATCCAGGCTGGAGTTTCTTTTGTCAAATTGTGCCAAATAATGTATTTTTAAAAACTGTCCTGCTCTGCTCGGCAAAATGCGACTTACTCCATTGCTCGCTCAACAGCGCCCCCCTGTGTCGCGCAATTCTGTCCACCTGTTCTGCTGTCAGTGAGTTCATGACAGTTGGATGGATGGATGGATGGATGATCTGGAACATTTTGACCAGCTGTGCTGCTGTTGGGGCTCCTGAGTATAACCTTAATACAGTCATGACTCGATAATCCGACACTAAATTTAAAACCTCCTTTTATGTCTGATAGCAAGGCTGTCGGATTGTCAAGACAGAGGTCGAGATACAAGGAGGGCTTGATGCTTGTACGGTAATTTGTTGTTAATATTTATTGTTTATAGTTGTTATAAAAACTAGTGTATTGTTAAAGCACTACGCATCGCTGGATTTCATGCCTAATTGACCGGTGCGCTTGTACACGGGCCGGTCGGTTGACATCAAAGGTAAATTACATTCAGACAGCAGGCTGAAGTGACCCAAATCCATTTTTTTTGCCCCTATGTGACCTGTATCTGGTCTTTTCATGACAGTCAGAACAACACAGATCTGATATTTTCAAATGTGACCCAGGACACTTGGATATGTGGTTCTAAATCCGATAGGTATCTGATCTTTTGCTATGCGACTTCCGTCTGAATGGCCAGGTCGCACTTTTCCGACCTACATGTCATTAATACATGACAAAATAGGGCTGGTGCAAATAAAACTTTCTGTTCTCTGGATATTCAGGCCCAAGTGATGATGATTCAAGGATTCAAGGGCTTTATTGGTCACAAACACAGTCATACACAGTATAACACGTAGTGAAATGCTTTGTGTACCTGTTCCACACCGAAACAATATTAAGAGATGAATAAAAATAAGAATAAACACACAAGAAATAAATATATATACAAGTATAGATATGGAGAGAGAGAAAAAGGGATAAAAAAAAAACAACAAAATAAATAAATCAAATTTTCAAACAGTGCAAAAGGAGATGGAATAAATAAATATCTGAATGAATATCTTAACATTCGGCACAGTCGGGGTTGTTTCCACCATCAGTGGCAGTGGTGGTGGAGTGGCACATACGCTCCATCGCCACCATCCGTGTTTATTTCCGCAAACACTGAGCACACTCACTGTGTCCTCTTCTGCGCATGCGGGACACTTTTGGGTCATATCAAGTTCTCACAGCAGACCACATACAAGTCGCATTTAATTGGAAATGTGAACGAACTCACCAAAAAATCCGAATTGAGCATTAAGTCCTGCAGTCTGAACAAAGCCAATCAGTCAGATTAAGTCAGATAATATGCCGTTTTCCTCATTTGTGACACAAAATGTCATGTCAGTGTTGGAATCCAAGGTTGTCGGTATGTCAAGGCTATTTTTCATGGGTTCTGTTCGTTTTTCCTAAAAACCTGTCTGATAGCAAGGTTTTTGGATTGTTAAGGGTCAGATTATTGAGTCACGACTGTACTTGATGTTGAGCATTATCTAGCTTCTTGAACGCTGTGTCTGCTGCTGACCTATATACTACACATCCATAACCTAATGTTATCCAAATAGCATTACTGTAAATAGCTCTCAGAGCAGTTCTCTTGGCCTCCCACTTGCTGACTTTTGTACATCTTTCGTACAGCTATTTCTTTTAGAGATGATATGTTTAATAGGGCATGGGTATCTTCCTTGTGCTTTAATAGTGCTTTCTTCTATGCTTTCATAGTTTTTCTACTTGTCTTTCCCTTTTCTGTGAATATTCTATACAGATAGTTGCACCATCATTTCTGGTCTCTCATCTGTCACTGCTGTTGTTTCAACATACTTTAAGACAAGAAACCAGTGACGTGTGGACATCACGGAAAGAAAAAAAAAAAAGTTAAATTAATTTCAATGGTTATATGTATCGAGTGATTTTTAGCCTCGTCAGTTTTGATGATTTTTAAATTCAAAATCGCTGAACTTTCGCAATTTCCCATTCAAATGCTTGGAAGAGAAGTTGGTGAGGCAGCGGCGAGCTGAGCCTCACTTGGATTGCACAATCCCTCGCTACCTATGCTGGCTGCCATGCAGTGACAGCGTGCTGCTGTCTGGATGTCGCCAATAACACGGTTCAAACACATTCAATATATGAACTGATGTTCCATAGTTCAGCTGATGTATATAACAATTTTCAGTGTTTTTTGTTACCAACTGTATGTGTGTAACGTGTTTCATGTGCTGGGCATCATAAACAGCTGAGAAGAGGTTCTAGGTGAGGCAGGCAGTTCTCTTCCCTCATGGCAGGGGGCGCTCTGATCCCAAACATGCTTCTTGTGACTCTGTGGCTGCAGAGTAAGTGACCGCAAGCTAGACTAGGTACAATATACAGTTAGCAAGTCAAGTGCAGCGAAGGAAGATAAGGAGACTTTTACAAGAAAGTAACAGATATTTTGTCCAGAAGGAGCGGAGCGTGGACTTCATTCAAAGGTAAAGGTAAGACCGCAATAACTTAAAAAAAAAAAAAAAAAAAAAAAAGAAACATGCGTTTTGTGGGCTTCAGACTGTATGTGTAAAGAATGCAGATGTGCAGATATGACACATAACCTGCAAACTGCTGCCAATCAAATGGCAAATATGCTACTGTGTAGGGTGCATAATTTGTAAATCAGATTCTCACCAGCCATGAACCTCACCACACGTCACTGCAAGAAATCCATACTCTCTTTTAAGCCCTTTCCTTTTTTTTTTAAACATTCTCCAGATTTTAACAATTTCCGTTTCCTTTCCGTCTGTATTACAACATTTCCTCCAGAAGTTCTTCCATGCATCATTTATTTTTATCATTATTTTTAAATTTGGTTGTATTCTTTTATAGTCATTAAATTTGGTCACCGGATTCGGACCCAGTCCGATACGGTGAGTGCGGGGTGTTTCACACGATGTTTCCTGTTGAACTGCTGCTTCATGCTGCATTGTCGCTTTGCCACTCTGTCACCTGGGGAGTACGTCACTGCTGGAGTGTCTCAAACCGGAGGGCGTAGATGATCCAAGGGAAGTTGTAACTCGTGCCCAAGCATCAGGAGGGCTGGAGAACTGCCAATTGTAGTATATGGTGTTGTTCTGTAATGCAGTAAGGTGCTCTGTAGTGCAGATAAAAATGGTAGACCGTCTGCCATGTGTGGCCTGAGCCCACTCTTGAGGGTCTGATTAAATCTCTCCACGCCACCGTTGGCCTGTGGGTGGCATGGGGCAGTTTTGATGTGTTCTATCCCTCTCCCCTCTGTGAAAGCAGCAAAGTCAGCCAAGATGAACTGGGGCCTGTTTTTAGCGGTGGTGGCGTCAGGCACACCCTAGCGGGCAAACAGGGAGGAGAGGAAGTTGATGACCACCCTGGTGGTGACAGACCCAGCAGGCAGCACCTCTGGCCATTTGGAATGGAGATCATAGGCCACCAAGAGGAAGTGCTGATGCTGTGGGGTGCCATTAAGTTCAACACAGATGTCCACTTGAATGTAGGTCCATGGCACCTGTGGCCATGGCAGGGCTGCAAGGGTGGAGGTGGGGATGGGCCAGTCTTACTGCCGGTGAAGCAGGCCGCACAGTCTTTGACCAATGTCTCCACATCTCTGTCAATACCTGGCCACCAGATCAGGTCCGTGCAGCGCTGCTTGACCTTCACAATGCCCAGGTGGCCGTCATGAACCATGGCCAGGATGCGTTCCCTCAAAGCATTCAAGACCACTGTGCACAGCCCTGTTTCCATGCAAACATTATTCCAGCAGGAGAGGTCACCCTTGATCCGGTGAAAGGGTGCTAATTCCTCCAGGACTCTGGCAAGCCAGCCTTTTTAGATGAAAGTGCAGAGCTGGGTGAGCACAGGGTCCTGTGCGGAAGCTGCCTGGAGCTCTGGCAGGGAAACAGCTGCCTGGAGGGGCATGTGCAGCATGACTATCAGTTCCGGGTCTGAAGAGTCTTGGGTAACGTCTGGCGCAGAGCTGGGTGTGGTTCTGGAGAGGAGATCTGCCATGACATTCTGCCTGCCAGGCGTAAACTGTGTGGAGAAGTTGTATGCCTGTAACCTCTCAGACCACCGATAAAGGTTCAGTAGCTTGTGACCCAATCCGGTTGTGGCCAGTGGGGTACTTCCACTGAGTACTTCTACTCAGTTGGGGTAAGTGACCTTGAAGCAAACACCACTGGGTGCTCAGCCCCTTGCTGGAGTTGGGACAGGACCATGCCAACTGCAGTGTTGGAGGCATCGCAGGTCACAAACGTGGGGCTCTGCAGATTGAAGTGAGTGAGCACAGGTGGAGAGGTAAGTTGTGACTTAAGCAGGGGGACTGCGGCAGAGCAGGTCCAGGGCGCATCCTGCTTAAGGAGAGCATGCAGTGGTGTCAGAGTAGAGAGGAAGGAAGAGCAGGTCATAAGCAGTCACCCACAGGAATGATGATAGCTGCACAGGGCAGAAGGGTTCAGGCAGGTGCAGGACACCGTCAGTGTTCGAAAGGAGTGGGCTCAGGCTGTTGATGGTCAGGCGGAGCCCCACAAATGGAAGACCTCCATGTGGGTCAGGGCATTCCCAGTGTCACGACGGTGGTGCCCATGTTGTCCATGTTGGAGAAACCCAGGGCACAGAAGAGGTCGAACCCCAGAAGGTTGGCACCATGGTGAGAAACTTGAAACATCAAAGCAGGGAGGGCTCTTGAGCCGTAACGCACAGAAAACGTGGCAGACCCCATCATGCATTTTAGTGTGTTCATTGCCGTTCATCTCCTCCGCTCCTGTCCTGATTGTCTGTTGGGAAAAGAGCTGCTGGACTGTGGACTCACTGAGAAGAGACTTGGAGGCAGCTGTGTCCAGTAGCAGTGGCAAGCACACACCATCCAGCTCCACTGCGCACCATGTAAATGGCTTGGTGCTCAAACCAACAGAGTGGATGATGGTTGGGCTTGACAGGTGGACGAGCTGCGCTGAGCTTTTGTGGAAGCAGGCTCCAAGTGGCACACTTTGGCGAAGTGATTTAATTTCCCACAGCGCTTGCATCTCTGTCCCATGGCTGGGCAGACCTGTGAGCATGTGGGGTGAGATGAAGAGCCACAGTTCCCACAGGGCCTGTGTGCTGCGGCCTCCTGGTGTCCCACTACATTGACCTCGAACTCAGTGTGAGGGGAAGTGGGGCCAGGGAGCTGAGCAGCTGGGGTCACTGTCTGTGCCAGTGAGGCAGAGTGTGAGGGAGCCGGGTCCGTGGCTGCTAGCCGCGATGCTAACTGAGCAGCAGAATCGTGCTGAAAAGCCATTTCCACTGCCTTGGACAGGGACAGATCGTCCTGCAACATAAACAGTTCGTAACTTGTGATCAGCCATATGCTCAGCGAACTGGTCTTGAATCAACTCCTCTTCTAACTGGCTGAATTTACAGAGGTGAGCTAAACACTGGATGTTGGTGATATACTGGTGGATGGACTCACCCAGCCACTGTTGGCGCTGGTAAAAGACAATTCGCCAGACGATGACGCTCTGTGGAGCAGTGAAATGTCCAGCCAATGAGGCAAACACAGTCTGCGTATGTGGCCGCGAGTCCGAGAGTGCGGAAGATGCGCTGTCCCTCGTTGCCCAGTCTGTGAACGAGCAAAGCCTTTAGCCATGTGTCGCTAGCTTCGGCTATCCCAAAAGCAGCAATGAACGTCTGGAAAGACTCATACCAGCAGGACCATGGGATTGGCGGCTTGCCCAGCAAAGCAAGGAACGGAGGTGAGAGAGGAAACTCCATACTTGTCGCCAATATTATGTCCAATGAAACACGGATGACGGCTGTGTGCTTATGGCAGCTTTGTTAACATAGCCAAAAAAAACTGGTGCTCTGAAAACACACATTCTCCAAAACCCTAGGCACTTTCCGGCCATCATATCACGCTGTCAATGCTATTGTGGTATGTCACAGTTCCCTGGATATTTAATTAGGGATTTATATTGGAAACAAATTCAGATTTTCAAAAACTGCCATCATTCATAATTTTGTGTGCTAACCCATGAGCCGCATCATAGAAATAATGGCGTGCACTTCCAAAATAAGACTTTTATTTACCATTCTTGAGCATGTATTAACACTATACTGAAAGTGTCTTGCAGTTTATTTGAATTAAAATATTTTACCTTTATGATTTTTGTTAGGGTTATTTATTATCTATACACCGCTTAATCCTCACTAGGGTCGCGGGGGGGCTGGAGCCTATCCCAGCCGACTTAGAGGGGACACTCTGGACAGGTCGCCAGTCTATCGCAGGGCCACACTTAGAGACAGACAACCAAGCACACTCACATTCACACCCACAGACAATTTATTTACGGCCATCTAATTTGTTTAAACTAGTGTAAAAAGTTTTGGAAACAAGATGGCATCTGGGCCAATTATTACAAGATAGTGACAATATATTTCTGCTTACCATGGAGGCAATGTAACCATTAGGAGAAATGTTCAGAAGAAGTGTCACAATGTCAGAATATGCAGGTGTAAAATAAAAGTCACTAAATTTACCTGGTTGAGAATGTTCAACGAAGAGCATCTGGTCGAGTTCAGTTTGGAGCTGGTCCTGGATCCTGATTTACTGGTGAAAGTGATAGAAAATATAGAGGAATGTCATCTTTAAAAAGCCCTGAAACACCCAATGAGCTTAGGAAACATCACTGAAGATGTGTTTAGTTGCAGCAAATTTGTGTGCTGCATCTTGAAGATATATGGAAAAAAATAAAACAAGCAAAATACACAAAAGTGGGTTTGTGATGTTGCAGTGCTTTGTGGGTGTGCACCTGACCAAAGACACACAAACTGAGGTTTTAAACTCTGCATTTTTCATTCAGGAATAATCTTTGTTCAGGAATTTGAAGAATAAACTGCTCACTGCAAAAAGTACTGTAAGTGCCTGAAATACATCTTTGGGTTTTATGTGTCTGGCAATGTGCAACAATGTATTCTCCACAAGGTCATAATGGTTTGCCTCCTGGGTTTGATGACCTGTA
>NW_007581545.1:0-7157 GCF_000690725.1 Stegastes partitus | reverse complement strand
ATTTTTTATCAGTTATATTGATTAGATTAGACTAGACTGTAATTGTGTATCTAATACATTTTCTATCAGTTGTATTGATTATTTTAGACTCTACAGGTGTTTCTAATAACGTTACTGTCTCTTTAAAGGTGGGCGTGTCCTCCCGTCAATGTGGCCCCGCCCCCTCCCTGACAACCAGCACGCCTCGTGTCCGTCTCCTAGCAACCGTCCCGTCCCTCCGCGCCGCTGCAGGCCGACCCGGACCCGCCGCCTCCCGGACCGTCTATTCCCGGGCAGAACCGTCCGGTGCTTCCATGGAACCGAGCTCAGAGTGAGCCGAGGCGCCGCCATGAACGACCGGTACCACCGGGCGGCCCGGGACGGGTACCTGGACGTGCTGAAGGAGGCCGCCCGGAAGGAGCTGAACGCCCCGGACGAGGACGGGATGACACCGACCTTATGGGCCGCTTACCACGGAAACCTGGAGGCGCTGCGGCTCATCGTGAGCAGAGGGTGAGTCCGGGACCGGGACCGGGACCGGGACCAGTTACCGCAGAGTTTTAATGTGCAGCTGCAGGTCTCCTTAATGTAAAACTTTAAAAACAGAAGCGACATAATTCAGCTTTTATTTCCTGCGTGAGGACACGTTTCCTCTTTATCTCTGCTGTGGAAACAACAACACGGAGTTTAATTTCACTGTTTGAACAATTTTATGAATTCAGGATAAAATGTAGAACAAACAGAAACCTCCAGAGAACCTCCTCAGCTGATTATTTACAGTTATTACAGTTATTTACTGTTTTAAATCTGCATCATTCTTAAAGATAAATATGTAATGGAGCTACATCTCTGTATTCTTTTCTTTTTCTGACATGTGAGTCAAAGGTTTTTACAGAAATCTGTTTTGTCGCTCCTTAAATCAGAAGACAAAACCAAACAATATGTTGTTGTCCTGTTTTTGTTTTTTATAAACAAATGTACAGATCAGACTGTGAGAAGGTCAAAATCATAATAATATATGAGAGAGATGAAAAACTTCTTAGTTTAGTGTTTGTAAGAGCTGCTGGAGAGCAGGTTAGAGCAGGTTTCTTGAGGAAAAAGTACATTTTTGAGAGATATGTAAATAGACAAGGTTTATAGTTGACATTAACCGACACAAATAGACATAAATAATTAGTATAAGACAGTCATTAGAAGATAGATGTCGACATTTAGAGAAGAAAGGACAAATTATAGCTTTAAAAGTCTAAATTATGACATTTACAGGTGATATTATGTAATAAAAAGTCCAAATTATGAGAAAAAAGCCCAAATTATAATGACAACAGTCAGAATTATGACTCATAAAAGTTAAATGATGTGATCAAAAGTCATGTTTACAGACACAAAGTGCAGCAAAATAAATGTGTATTTTGGATGTTATCTTTGCATTTGTCTGAAAGAAGACGTGTTGATAAAGTAAAGTCCCAAAATCTCAAAATCGAGCTTTGTATGAAAAGAAAATTCAGATTTCATCTGTAGACTGTTGTTTTAGGTGAAGGTTCATTAGAAATGAGTGGATTCAGTCAAAAAACAGTCACTTTTCAGGTAATATAAAGAGACAAAAGGTCACCTCATCTCTCCACCAAAGAAAACTGACCAGCACAAATTATTTTATTTTATTTTATTGTTTCAAATAAAAAACTACAAATGAGTTATAGTGGTGAAAGTATTTGATTAAATATCAAAATACTGTCTTTCTTAGTAAGAAGTAGGAGATAAACAACAAGATTATGAAACAAAACGGCAAAATTAAAATTAAAAAAAAGTGCCTATTAAAATAAACCTGTGATAAACAAAAATCTGACTTTCTTAGTAAACATCAGAAGATAAACATCGACATTATGAGACAAAAATGGCAAAAACATGACTTAATACATCAAAACTGTGAGATAAAGAGTCCTGGGTTTGACTTTGTGAGGAAACATTGTGAAGTGAGGAGATAAAAAGTCTAAACTATGAGAAAAATTATAATTAGAAAAAAGAAAAATAATGACTTCTGGTGGTAAAAGTATGTGACATAACGTCAAGATTATGATATTCTCTGTCGACATTAGAAGATAAAATGTTTAGGATACGACTTTCTGAGTATAAATTATGAATTGAAGAAATAAAAAGTCGCCTCATTCTCTCCCACCGAAGCCCATCAGCTTGACAGAGTGAATGTTTTAGATTTTTTACACATTAAGTGAAATAAAGCGGCTCATCTGTGAGCCAATCAGAGCTGCAGGACTTTATACATTCAAACAGCCTGATTACAGAGAAGGTCACGGCCACATGATTAAACTGGTGTTTAATTAATGTCACAGAAGAAACTCTGGTCTGTTAGTCGCAGGTTTAATGAACCGATCAGACTCCGATGCAGCATTTTAATCAAAGATCAGCTTCTGAAGCCGTCGCTGTGTGAAGGTTTGGTTTATGTTCAGGTGAGATCAGCTGCAGGTGGAGGATCAGAGGAGGTTTTCTTCTTCTGTCGAGGTTTTCAGCAGCCGCTTGGTTCAGTTTGGTGTCTGCTGGCTGCAGATTAACAGCAGCTTCGTGTCATTCAGCAGCTTTATTAGGCGAACAGCAGCAAAGGTTGCAGTGATGGATGTGAAGCTGGCTGACAACAACAGGCTGCGTGTTGACATCCACAGAGGCTGCGTGTTGACATCCACAGTGGATGGAACGCTTCATTTTAAACTGATAACCTACAATTTCCATTTTTGTCTGCAGAAATTTGCTCTCAATGACAAACTGAAAGCATCTGTTCAACGTGTGATTTTTTTATTTTTTTAGTCTGCAAAAAAACCATTTCTTCACTGTCATTATGCGTGATTGAATGTAGGTTTATGTGCAGTTTTACCGATTTAAAAATATATTTTCAACTCTACGCAGTGTGCAAAATGTGAAAGGGCTTTCTGAAATGTTTGTGTGCTACTCTTTGTGTGAAACCTGCTTTAGTTTTGCCAGAAGTAGGTCCTAAAATGTCAAAAATAGAAGATAAACAGTCTCATTTTTGACCCTTTGAGGACAAATGATGGAAGAGAAGCACGATTATGAGTTAAAAGGTTCAAATGATTAGATTTAATGTCCACATTTTGACTTTCTGGGGGAAACTTCTGAAATAAAGAAGTATAAAGTCAAAATTATGCAAAAATGGCCAAAATAATTGTTAAAAAATTTCAAATTTATTACTTACAAAGATAAACATCACAATTACCAGAAAAGGGGAAAAATTATAACTTAAGTCAAAATCATAAAATAAGGAAGTTTGACTTTTTTGAGAACAAATTATAAACTGAAGAGATAAATGGTGAAAAAAAAACTACCAGTGTTTCACCCTAAGTGGAGGTCTGTTGAGAATATCGTAGACGTTTGACTCATTTCACTGATGAGGGGAAATGACTTCATACACAACCATCATCCATTTAAAATTTAACTTTTAACAGCATAAAGTGTGTAAAATGTGAAGGACTGTCTGAGATTTCTGTGTACGAGTGTTGATATTTGCCAAATTCAGGAGATAAACTGTCAAAACTATAAGATAAAAAGTCACATTTTTGACTTTCTGAGAAGAAATTACAGACAGATGGACAAAATGATGAGATCAAACGTCCACATTATGACTTTCTGGGGGAAAATTGTGAATTGAAAAAGTCTAAACATTTTTTTTAACCCTCCTATTACCTTCAAATTTACTGACCTCTTTTATCCTTGGGTTCAGTTTGACCCCAGCAATTTAAAACCTCCAGACAATATCATAAACAAAATTGTTACCAACGTTTATGTGTAAATGGCCCTTTAAATAAAACTGGAAAAATTATGTCAGGGACTTATTTAGAGATGTTAAACATTTAATGGGGTCAAATTGACCCTAAAGATAATAGGAGGGTTAAAAAAAAAAAAAGGCAAAAATTATATTAATGAAAAGGCAAAATTTATGAAGAAAAAAATTATATAAGATTAATGTAAGAATTTTGAAAATATGGAGCAAAATGTAGCTTCAAGTCAAAATTATGATGTAAAAAGTCACTTTTGTACTTGAGAAGGAAAAATGATTCACAGACAGAAAAGATGTTGAGTTGAAAAGTGAAAATGACGCCATAAAATGTTTGTTCTGAGGGAAAATAACAAGTAAAAATTCTGTGTAAGAATTATGAATTGAGACGAGACCACTGTGAGATTTTGACTTGAAAGAAATAAAAAGTCAAAATTATGAAAACAGGCCAAAATATAATGAAAACAGTGAAAACAATATTATGTATTATGAAGGAAAAGTGGAAGAGAAAAGTCAAAATTCTGAAATAAAAAGTCAAACTTTTTAACATGATGAGGAAAAAAAAAGATGAATCAGTCATTAAAGAATGAAAATACACTTATTTTATCTGTAGTGTGGATGTTGTGTGTGTGTTTTTTTTAATTGACTGACACATTACATCATCCATTTAAAACTGAACTTTCAACAGCATGAAGTGACGGGCTTTCTGAAGCTTTCGAGTGTTGCTCTAACACATGATTTATTCATTTAAGCTTCCACGTGATTAGTTCAAGGACAGTTGGAGAGTTCAGAACTTGAGGATTCCTTGTGTTTTTTCAGTGTCTGGCTGAGACACGGTGCGACTCTGGTGACTTGTGGGGTTCAGAGGTTTGTTGTGTGTGATGAAGACTCGACGTCAGCTTCATCGTTGATGGTTTCAGTTACTGCTCGAGTGAGTCAAAGTGTGATTCACGCTCCTGCTGCAGCGACACGTCTCCTGCTGCTGGAACTCGATCTGTTTAATCGGCCTCTCGGAGAAACAAACAGAAATCAAACTCGACTCTCTGGAGCCTGAGCCTCAGACTCGGTCGGGCTCGTTGGCGGCTCCGCAGGCGGATCTGAAATCAGGGCTGGTGGGAGGTGGTGACCTGCCGGGTTTGTGGTGTCGCTGGGTGTCGGTGAAAAAGAAGTGTGCGGGTGTGTTGGATTAATAATGCAGACTCACCTCTGTCATGTTTAAACTGCATCGTCTGAATTATTGATCGGCGATCGGCCGTGTGGGAGGAGGATGGATTGAGCAGCTCGTAAACATCGCTCCTGTTGTTGTTGTTGTTGTTGCTGCACTGCATTGTGGGTAGTACTTCACTGGTACTGTAGTCATATTTGCTTGACTGAAGCAGCAGGTGGAAGCATTCAGCTGATCTCACTGCTGGAAGAAAAGGCTGCAACGTACTCGTAGTTATGAAGCAGAAAGTCTGTTCTGTCTGTTGATCTATCAGTGAGTCGTAGTTTCTCTAAACTCCAGGCATGTTCTGGGTGTTTTTGTCACATTTTTCCTCATTGTGGACTCATTTTTTATAAAGTATAAAGCTCTGCACCTCTGTGGAAACAGAACAACCATAAATAGAAATAGACAGAAATATTGTCTCTGCAGTGTGACGCAGTCAGAACGACAGAAATCATACAAAAGAAAAAACAAATTTCTTTGATTATTTGTTTTACAATTTAAAAAAAATAAAAAAAATCTAGAAACATCACGCACAACATATTTCCCAGTGCCCTGAGGTGTCACCAATACTGGGGGGGAATGATGGTGTTACATACGATGAGGAAAATATAGAACAAAGGAGCTACGTCTGCCTCAACCTGTCTGAGCCTGTGTTGATGATGGAGCTCACCTCAAGCACAAAGCTTCACAATTCAAACTTCATTAAAACACATTTTAAAGTAGCTGCAACCGTCCTGACTTTGTTTTAAAGCGTGTCCACAACAAAACAGTGGTTTCTGAACTGTTCAGTCAACTTTGGAGGCACACAGCTCCAATGTAATCAAACCATGTGCTTTCAAGGTTGTACAAGGTTTTCAAGGCCGGGTGGGGGGTGGGGGATTATAAGTTCATCATGTTGTCGGTGCTTTTTTTATTGGTGTTGTTGGTCCTTTGTCTATTTGTACTGAAAAGCCCAACCAGGGGCTGAAAATGATCTTAATACTATACAGTCTAGCCTTTGCCGTCAGTCAGCTGGGATAGACTCCAGCCCCCCGTGACCCCAGTGAGGATTAAGCGGTGTGTAGATAATGGATGGATGTACAGTCTAAATGCAATACATCAGATGTCTTCTATGTAAAGGTGCACGGTCCCTGATCTAATAAATGAATGAAGTGAAATATTCTTTGTCGTTAATAAAATGTGGTGAATGTTAAAGGGGTCAAACTCCAAATGGTTAAATTAGAAACAGAGAAGAAAGCTGTGTGTGAACCCACTAATGTGTCGATTCACTGCTGTCTCCTCCAGAGGTGACCCGGACAGATGTGACATCTGGGGCAACACGCCGCTCCACCTGGCGGCTGCCAACGGCCACCACAACTGCCTTTCCTTCCTGGTGGCCTTCGGTGCCAACGTGTGGACTCTGGACAACGACTACCACACTCCGCTGGACATGGCTGCCAGCAAGTCCCACATGGACTGCGTCCGCTACCTGGACTCCATCGCCGCCAAGCAGATCACCCTCAACCCCAAGCTGGTGGGCAAACTGAAGGACCGGGCGTTTCGGGCCGCAGAGCGCCGCATCAAAGAGTGCGCCAAGCTGCAGAGGAAGCACCGCGAACGCATGGAGCGGAAGTTCATGAAGGAGTCGGCGGTTCTCGACAACATGGACGCCATGAGCCTCTCCAGCTACAACAGCAGCAGCACGCTGAGCCGCAAGTTCAACACCGTCACCTCCAACATGCCATACTCGCAGGTAGATGCAGAAATAATGACCAGCTTTGTTTTACAGCATCTTCATTAACAATGTTACACAGTGCCGAGCAGAACTAAAAGATAAAACCAGATAGATGAGAGTAAGACCAGAGAAGAAAAGGACAGGACGACCCTCTGAACTCAGAGGAAACAGCACGACCACGGATAGAAGGAGGAAAACTAAAGTTATCTTTAGTGCAGCATGATTTAGTTATAATACCGTAAATCATACAAATGAAATTATTTATTATTTATGATACAAAAAGGATAAACATGGAGTCAACATGTACCATCGTCTGTGCCCACGTTTGTCACCAATACTGAAAAACAAATTTAGCTCCACAGACTGAAGATATTTAAGTTTTTGTTCCCATAATTCTCTGCTCTCTGCTCTGTGTAATCAGGTTTAGTTGAAAACTCTCTGAATATTTGTCACGTGAC
>NW_007581544.1:0-7162 GCF_000690725.1 Stegastes partitus | reverse complement strand
ACCACCACCTCAACAATCCATCCATCCACACCAGGCAGGTGGTGAAGTGTCTTGGCCAAGGACACAGGTTACATGGCGGAATCGAACCGCCGACCTTCTGATTGAGCGACTCGCTCTACCAGCTGAGTCACAGCCGCCCAAGAAAAAGAAGTAAAATAAGTAAATCTGCTGCACTTTGAGTCCAGGGCATAAGCTGATGAATCCACCAGTCACGTTGATGACTGATCTGCTGCTGGTGGAGTCATCGTTCAGCCGAAGCCACTGACAGCAGCTGAATCGGACTTTTCTAAAGATTAAACCACAAATGTGTGTTCTGTTGTTCTCAGTCCACAGCTGAGAGAAAAAAACTGTTTTAAACATGACTGAATGCACAGAACGTCCTCGAATACATCGTTGAGTCCAAGTTTAATCTTCCTGCATTTGATTAAAAGCAGATGTTTGATCAAAACCAGATTAAATTGTGTCTTTTGTTTCGGAGACAAACAGGTTGAACAGCGAGTGAGAAGCTGGCGGCTGATCGGAGGCAGAACTCTGACAGCAGATTGTTTCCACAGAAACCTTCTGCATTAAACTCAGTGTTTCCTGCAGCGTCTTCATTTCGCAGAACTCTGTAACACACACTTAGCGATGTGCACACACACACAGACGCACACTTCTACACACTCCGGTCACGTACTCTGAAGACATGAGCTGTCGATCACAGAGTCCAAACATCCAGTTGGGTTTCTAATTGCCTGAAATCAATCTGAAGCAGCTTCAGCTCCAATCGCTGCTCGGCCTCATCACGCCGACATCAAGGGCTTCAGATCGGCGCCGTCCAAACGGGCCGCGACAGCTCGGCCTCATCGCTCCCATTCGATCTAATAACCTTCAACTCCTCCATCAGCGCAGCATGTTTTACCTTGGAGATCAAATACCGGGAGCTCCTTCTCCCCCTGGAATATTCAAATGAGCTGCTTCAAAGAGCCGCTGCAGCCGCACAAAGACTTTACAGTAAAATTTCAAAGTGGCAGCTTCGTCGAAACCCTCCAAACTCTGCTCTGGTCGAGTGCTTCTGTGCTGCTGGACCGAAGACACGCTGGTGAAACACCTCAAAGCCTGAAGAACATCAGCACAACTCACATGTACACTGAATCAGGAAAAGATGCTTAAAAACAAAGAAATTCCTCCGAAAGCACACAGATGACTGGTTCTATGAATTAAAACTGGTTAAAAACACTTCCTGTTCCTCTGTGCCGTCTGCTTTTACTTCCAAGGTGCTGTTGTGTCAGAATCAAAGAAAGAGCAACGTACATGATTGTCCACTTAGAGTTTCACAGTTTGTAATGACACTAGCAACTGTTTTAATCTATTTCTGGAGGAACAGACCACCTGGAACACCCCCACCGCTGGGTCGGACCGGTTTCACTGGACGTTCACTGGATGTTTACTGAACATTTACTGGAAGTTTATTGGATATTCACTGGAAGTTTACTGGACGTTCACTGGAAGTTTACTGGATGTTCACTGGACGATTATTGGACGTTCACTGGATGTTCACTGGAAGTTTATTGGACGTTTACTGGACGTTCACTGGAAGTTTATTGGAAGTTTATTGGACGTTTACTGGACGTTCACTGGAAGTTTGTCAGACGTTAACGGAATGTTCACTGGACGTTTACTGGACGTTTATTGGACGTTCACTGGACGTTCACTGGACGTTTATTGGACATTCACTGGATGTTCACTGGACGTTTACTGGAAGTTAATTGGACGTTTACTGGATGTTCACTGGACGTTCACTGGACATTCACTGGATGTTTACTGGACGTTTGCTGGACATTTACTGGAAGTTTACTGGACGTTCACTGAACATTTACTGGACATTTACTGAAAGTTTATTGGATATTGACTGGAAGTTTACTGGACGTTCACTGGAAGTTTACTGGATGTTCACTGGAAGTTTACTGGACGTTCACTGGAAGTTTACTGGATGTTCACTGGACGTTCACTGGAAGTTTATTGGACGTTCACTGGATGTTCACTGGACGTTTACTGGACGTACACTGGACGTTTACTGGACATTCACTGGACGTTCACTGGAAGTTTACTGGAGGTTTACTGGACGTTTACTGGACGTTCACTGGAAGTTTACTGGACGTTTACTGGAAGTTCATTGGCAGTCAAACGAACCGAGCTGTCAAACTGATCAAACAACAGCGAAGACACACAAAAGGTCTAGTTGGAGCTGAGCAACCACGAAGAAGCAGAAATCTACTAGCGAGAGACACAACCAAACACAACGACAAGTCAACACAAAGTGAACACAACAGATGACATTTCAAAGGAATTGGAGATAAAACCAACACTTTTTCAAAATGGCTGCAAAGACTCACGAAACAAATACAAAGAGAAAAGATAAATGCAAAACAACCACAAAACACACAAACAGACCAGAAAGAAGTTAAAACTAACTGAATAAGATGCAAAAAAAAAAAAAAGGACCGACCGATGCAACACCAACGCAAACAGACACAAAACACACAATCATTCAAAACTACTCAGACTGGGCTCAGACAGAACCAGGCGACTCCAGACTGACTGACGGCAACAAGTCGTCTGTGTTTCTGCTGTCAGTTCAGACTGATGGACAGGAAGTGGAGTTTAAACTTTCTAACCAGCAGTTTGTGTTTCAGCTCAACAACCAACATCTGAATCATTTAGAAACAGCAGCTCTGGGTTCTATTCCTCAACAGTTCTGGTTCTGGACCGGCAGCTGATTTATTCTCATGAATCCTCTGGATGTCCAGCTGCTGTTCTCAGCTTCTCAGAACAGAATCCATGAAAAGATGCTAAATCACTACAAGAAAGGCAGAGTCACCACAGACTCCCATTAGCTGGAGCTAAACGGCCAGCAGGAGGCGCTGCTCTCCTTCTCTGCTCCTATTTATGGTCACATGTCTGAGGAATTGAAATGGACTTCCTGCACATTCTGGGAATCTCTTCTGTTTTAACTCAACGCAGTCAAACTAAGCAGAATTCAACACGAATTGCATCAAAGCTTTAAAGTTCTGAACACAAAGTTTTCCTGTTCGAGGTCAAACTGCAGAAGCTTAACGCTGCTAAAATGCTTTTCTTGATTTCTTTGAATTTAAAATCCTTCTCTAAGGTTCTTCCAAGGGTTTTTTTTCACCACAAACGTCCTGGTTTGTTAAAGATTTTTCTGGTTTGTTGCTACAAACAGTCTGACTCTTACCTTCCTCATGTGATGCCACCGTTTATAGGAATTAACTCTCCTTCTTACCTTCTCACAGGCTTTTCTCAGATCAGGATTTTTAATTCCAAATTGACAAATCTGAATCCCTTCCGTCCAAAAGTTAGAGTTTCTCAGATGTGGACGGGACCCAAAGGGTTGGTAGTGAGACTCTTTCTGCCATGTGCTGCTGATCCACAAACCAACAGAGTGTTTGTGCTGCTGACCTGCTTCTTCAGAGGAGGGACGAGGCCACAACAGCTGGAGGTTATTTTAGAAACGCCACACAGCTCACACCCCGACACAGACACGCACCATCAACACTCTTCCAACTGCTCTACATTCATCTGATGGCACTTTCACTTCCTGTCCTGTCAGAATAAACCTTAGAGTCTCTGTCACAATAAAGTCCTGACAGACAGATCTGTTTCTCTTCTGAGGTTTTGGGTTTCTGGCACTGCTGTGATGGACGGGGTTGGTGTATTATACTGTGGGATTTAAATGTCACATGTAAACGTATCAGTAGATTTATTTTGAAAAGTGGGGAAAGTGTCAGAATAAGTTTTAAAGTTCTTGTTGGTCCAGAGGTGACCTCAGGGTTCATGTGCCTGCTGCCTCCTGAATGAAACCACTTTAATAAACACAACAGTCACGTCGATCAGGTTCAGATGAACATTATGTTAAACTAACTGCCCTGAGTTACATCAAACATGCTTTTAATTATTGGCAGAATAAAACATTTCAAGTTTATTACTCGTAAATATCTAACGAGTATTTCCACATTATTTAAAAGGAATTTTAATTACCATAAATCTAAATACAACTTCTTTAAAAAATGTCGAGTGAAGCTGTTCCAGTGCTCAGTGGGACTTCAGATCCTGAACTCAAGGTGAAGAAATGAGCTTTAAATCATCTAATGCAGAAATCTGAGTTTAAATTATGCACAAAATCAAGTTGCTGCAACGTTATTCTGTCAGCGTTTGAAACTCAAAAGGTTTGTTGAAATGCGTAAATAGGAATTTTAATCTTGCAGCCATCTTGTTAATGAAATGAAATGTCCTTTGAATGAGTTTTTAGATTTGTATACTTGCAGGGATCCTGGATGAGATCCTGGATGAGATCCTGCGCTTCTTCACAACATGTTCACTGCTTCAGCCTGTTGGCTGCTAACAGCAGCTGCTAGCAGCTTAATGAGGACCAAGAGGTGGAAGGTCCCTCTCTAAGGGTAATAAAGTCAGGCCAGCGCTCAGTGATTCACACTGTGGAGGTGGAGGACATTTCTTTGGTTCCTTCTGTCCTGATTGGAGACACACGGTGACACGTCTACAGCTCATCAGTGGAGAGAAAAGGTCTGTGGAGGCTGGAACATGCAGGAGTTGAAGAGCCTCCATGAGTGTCCAGTGCTGGTACCGCTAGTTCTGTCAGCGGACTAGTACCGCTGACCCTGCTGACAGAAGACGTGTCTGAGTTCTGTCTCCTCCTTCATGTTCTGGTTCCTCAGAGCTGCAGGACTTTATGTTGAAACATGAACCTCAGTGAAGGACCAGCAGAAAATAAACCCATCAGCCTGTAAATGTGAAGGATGTGAGTGTTTAAACTCTCCTCAGCTGGCTGTGTTTGGATCCTGGTCGGCTGAGGTCATATTTAGGTTTTCAAGGTCGACTGAACTCAGCGAACCAGCGACGCTTCTTCTCTTCAACATGAATATCTGAGAGCAGGTCCAGGATTCCTGTCGTAGCGCCGATGTGACGTAAGGACACAGAAATATCCGACAGCTGGGAGGCAGCAGCCGGACGCTTTCTGTCTGTAATCCAGAACCAAGGACACACGGATCCGTTTACTGCAGCAGACCTGGTCCTGGTGCCAACGAGGACTAGAGGAGAATAAACACTGCTGCTCTTCACAGCAAACAGGGTCAAACTTCTGGACTTGTTCTGCACAAAGACAGACGGAAAAATCCTTTCCAACACCGCAGAGATTAAGAAAAGAAAAGTTGTGGTAAATGGAGGAACACCATCAGTGGACTCTGCCCACAGGTCCGATTCATGTGGTTTTTGTCATTTTAAACAAGTCCTGAGTAAATCTGAACAGGTCTCCAGTCGCTTCAGGACTCAGTAAAGTTGTAGTTTTGCTTTTTTTTAAAAATAATTTCAGACCCATTTCAAGCTATTCTGCTCCATTCTTGTTCTCATTTTGAACCGTTTATTAAAGCATTTTGGAGGAAATTTCTCATTTTTCACAGAAAATCTTTTTCATTTTACACAATCTTTGGTATTGTGGACAGTTTGGGTGATTTTTAAGTTTTGAGTCACTTTAGGACAAATTTTGGATCACTTGGAATGACCTAAACTAAACTAAAGTTCAGTGTTTACAACCTGGATTCTGATCCGTTACTGCTGAAGGTGAAGAAATGAGGAAAACCAGATGAAAGTGGATGTCTGACAGAGACAGACGCAGCCAGTCTGGGCAACAGAAGCTGTTCCTTCCAGCAGGAGACATGAACACTGATGAAGACCCTGAACAAGGTCAGCACGATGAAGATTTAATCAGACTAAATTATTCCCAGAGCCTGGAGGAGCCTCGGACAGATGCCTCCATCAGAGAGGAGGAGCCAGCAGGGGGCAGCAGCGCTCACGTCTGCTGTTCAGTGGGAAGGACCAGCCTCTGACGACTCACAGCTGCTCTCCAACAGGAAGCCATCACAGGCTCCGCCCCCCACAACAGTGCTGCCCCTAATTGGATGATTCTGGTCCTGATTTCAAACCAACACCTTTCACTTGCATGAGGAACCGTTTTTACCAGATTGTGAGCTAATAATGAATAACCCTACTCTGCTGTGGGTCAACAGGGACTTACAAAAGGTTCAGAACCAGCTCAGACAGCCACTGGGAGCCTAAATCAGCTCAGACAGCCAGTGGGAGCCTGACGATGACATGCACAGCACAAGGGTTGCAGAAGCACTGGGAGCTGTCTATGTGTGTGTGTGTGTGTGTGTGTGTGTGTGTGTGTCCGTGTGTCCATGCAGCTGCTCCACACCGCCTGCAGCCTCACCTCCTGCTAAGAATGTCGGAAAGGCTGTTACAAAAACAAACGCACACTAACACACACACAGACCCAGTAGCAGGGTTGTGTAGCGGGGTTGTGTAGCATGGTTGTATAGCAGTGTTTTGTAGCGTGGTTGTGTAGCAGGGTTGTGTAGCGTGGTTGTGTAGCAGGGTTGTGTAGCAGTGTTGTGTAGCGGGGTTGTGTAGCGTGGTTGTGTAGCAGTGTTATGTAGCGTGGTTGTGTAGCAGGGTTATGTAGCGTGGTTGTGTAGCGTGGTCTTGTAGCGTGGTTGTCTACCGTGGTTGTCTACCGTGGTTGTGTAGCGTGGTTGTGTAGTGGGGTTGTGTAGCAGGGTTGTGTACCGTGGTTGTGTAGCAGGGTTGTGTAGCAGGGTTGTGTAGCGTGGTTTTGTAGCGTGGTTGTGTAGCGGGGTTGTGTAGCGTGGTTGTGAAGCGGGGTTGTGTAGCGTTGCTGTGAAGCGGGGTTGTGTAGCGGGGTTGTGTAGCAGGGTTGTGTAGCGGGGTTGTGTAGCGGGGTTGTGTAGCGTGGTTGTGAAGCGGGGTTGTGTAGCATTGCTGTGAAGCGGGGTTGTGTAGCGGGGTTGTGTAGCGTGGTTGTGTAGTGTGCTTGTGTAGCGTGGTTGTGTAGCAGGGTTGTGTAGTGTGATTGTGTAGCGTGGTTGTGTAGTGTGTTTGTGTAGCGTGGTTGTGTAGCGGGGTTGTGTAGTGTGATTGTGTAGCGTGGTTGTGTAGCGGGGTTGTGTAGTGTGATTGTGTAGCGTGGTTGTGTTGCGGGGTTGTGTAGCGTCCTGCTGGTGAAGGTCAGCTCACAGCAGCCTGCAGGCAAACGCATCATAAAGTGACAGCAGTGAAGCTAAAAGGAGAA
>NW_007581543.1:0-7183 GCF_000690725.1 Stegastes partitus | reverse complement strand
AAGAGGAAACAAATACAGAAACGTCTCAGCATGCGAGCACTTATCCCCCAAACACAAAGGGAGACTCTCCACTTACACAATCACACAAATTAGGCGGAGACGCTCGCCGCCGTCAACCTTCAGAGCTACGCACAACAAAAGATGCTACACACAATATGGAATTGATTACATGTTTGCTTCTTGCAACATTTCTTGCTCTGTTGCTCGTCTGATTTACATTAGGGCCTTTTCCCGTCCCTTGCATTGGCGGTTCCTACTTCTAAAGCAACACTACAGCTGGCAACTGCTATTTGAAATTCAGATTGTAGTAACACCAGCAGGCCCCTTGTCTCCTTTACACACACACACACACACACACACACACAAATCTAAGATGTTATGATGATATTCAAGATGAGTGTCGGATGTAAACCAAACAGGAGGTAGAAAAACATCTCAATCCGTACACGGTGAGAAAAAGTGGTGCAGATAAACAGCAGACAAAACAGGCGGGCAAATCTGGATTTGGAATTTCCATGATTATTCAGCCACAATGGTGCCCTTCAGCAGACACAGGACACGGCCCACACACACAAATAATAGACAAACCACCAAGCGTGTGGTGCGCATACTTGCATACAGAGAAAGCACAACAAAACAGTGATCTTACAAGCTTTCGGGGTATAGGAAATATAAACCACTCTGCATGTGAATGCAGCGACAACAGTATGCCACATACCGCGTGAGTCACTGAAGAACTGGAGGAATTTTACATGCAAATACCCTGAAAACCAGCCAGTGCTGTAAACGTGCAGACCTGATGCAGGCTTCCTTGCCAGCCAGCCAGCCAACGCTTACAGTTCATTTCCTGCATCTCATTGTGTTCAGCGCAACTTCTTGCTGATGCTACAGAGCCGTGCATTACCGATCACCCACATCCCACCCAGGTTAAAAACAAAGGAAGACCCAGAGTCTGCAGCCATGAGGATGTAGCTAAATGCTAACCTCTGCATGCTCACATGCAGAAATTACATTAGATTCAACTTTACTGTCATTGCACAGAGTAAAAGTACTAAGACAACAAAATGCAGTTTAGCATCTGAATGGCAGAATCTGTAGAGACGCTGAGCCTTGCGTTGTTGAACATCGCCATCTCGGTGTGCTGACATATTCATCATAGATCTAAGTATTTGCTGATGAACTGGGACAGATCAGAATGTGTTGTGGAGAAATTCCTCACAAGGCCAAGAAAACCTTAAGTTTCCCATAACTCTTGGAACTGCAGCTAAAACTATACGTACCTCCACTGCTAAACTGAATTAGTATTAAAACAACAAAGACTTAGTGAGGTGCAAATGTTACAGATTTATTCCACACTGACGCTGGTTCATGAACACAGACACTGATTTTAAGTTTGAAATCTACATCCTTTATACCTAAACTGAAAGCTGCCCCCTTGAGGGTTTTAAACAGGTTTACACCCCCTTTGTTTGTTTGTGGGAATATTCCATCATTTTACACCATTGATCTGATCTGGTCGCTACATAAGCATCATTTGATGGTTGGAAACAGTCTGACCTTTATCAAACATAGTTGGGGCAAATCCTGGCCTGTCTTGTCAGTACAAAAATGGGGTCCGATCAGCCTCTAATGCTTTATTGTACATCACATACCAGTTTCTGTAACATGCTAACCATGTTAACCATTGACGGTAGCCACATGTAACACGGCTTTACATGCGTGATTAATTTTTTTTAAATGTAGTATCATCTCCCTTATTTTAATTCGTTAACTGGCTGATATAATCGGCCAAAACATAATTACTAACCATAATGTTGATCATAAAACCAATTTCAGATTCTTTATTTGATCATAACCAGAGTGGGATGAAAATTACACAAACATCATCAGATTTGCAGGTATTTCTCATTAAACATACTGAATTAATTTTCATATGTTGGCACCAGATGAAAAGTCAAAACCAAATTTCATGGCAATCTATTTGATAATTGCTGAGGGTACAGCTGCAATTAACAATCATTCCCACTGTGGATTAATCCGTCAGTTATTGTCTCAATTAGTCAAGTCGTTGTTTGCTCGATAAAACAAAACTGAAAATGGTGAAAATGTCAATTAAGTGTCTCCTCGTGCCCAAGATCTCACTCTCAAATGTATTGTTTTGTTTACAACCCAAAAATAGTCAAGTTACTGTCAGAGAAGTTAAAAAAGAAAATCACAACCTGAAAACATTAGCAGTTGAAATCACTTTTTTTTTCTAAAAAAAGAAAAAGAAAAAAAGTTGTCAATAATTTGACTTGTTGATAACTAATCAATGAATCATTACAGCGCTAATCAATAAAACAATAAAGCACGTTCAGCACCAAACAGTGGATCATGAAGGTCATGTGGATTCATCTCCTGGTCCTTGTCGTTCATAAATAATCAGATTTGGGTTATCAGATTGGATCAAATCTTGAAAAAGGCTCTGAAATCTGATTAGATTGTGTAATCCAGCTTTGGTTCTGACCTGGATCAAACAGTCACTTTGTGTTGTTGGACAGCTGGCTTCAGGAACAAAATGTAATAATACTTCAAAACTGGTTGAATACTGTGCATCATGTAGCTCATACACATTTATTATTATTTTGAACTTGATTTGTTTGACTGGTACAGTGATAACGTAGGCATTAGGCTACCTGTTACTGCCTATTAAGCCTTTCACTTCATATTATCACACATTTAATTTGAGCTGTCAGCTCTCCAGTTACAAGTTGATCTGCCTTCCAACCCGCAAATATGATCCTGAGCTCTGGGTAGTGGCCGACAGAACGAGGTTTCCTCTGGTGGGCGGCTGATCTCAGCCTTTTAGAGGTGTGGAGCTTTGAAAGTCGCAGTGAAAGCAGCCAGCTGACATGGTTCAAGCATCTGGTAAGGATGCCTCAGTGGGGCATACAACTAGGACGAGACCCCGGGGTTGACCCAGACCTCGCTGGAGGGACTACATACCTGATCTGGCCTCAGTACGCCCCGGGATCAACCAGGAGCAACTGGAAAGCATTGCAGGGGAGAGAGACATCTGGAATCCATGCCCTCTGCCTATGTATACATGCATGTTGTGTAAATGTTGTCGTCACGCTGCATTGTAAGCGCGCCAACGACACATGTGGGACAAGGACAAACGGTGCTCAAACCAAACACTTGTTTAGAAGAGAGACAAGGAAATTCTCTGTCATCTACACCTTTTATTCTAATTTATCATTGAAAGAGTTGTAACTGACCGAGTCTGAGTCGCTGCCAGACTTTGGAGGAGCTTTTATTGATGGTGCCCAACCACAGTGGGAAATTTTAAGTTCTCCAGGAATCCTGTGGTCCGTCTGCCCCTGGGCTTGACACACCTCAGCTGTCAGTAGCTGCTATGTACTGCAAAAAATGCCCCATGTGTTTTTCAGTATTCGATATGAGGGGCAATGCAACTATCTGAGCAGACCGATGTGTTGTATTAACAGAACCGCTTCGCTTTTCAGGACTTTGGAGGCGCTTTGATTTGTACATGCTTTCCATGGAGTGAACCCAAACACAATGGGAAGTTGTAAAATCTCCAGAAGTCCTGTGCTCCTGTACGTTCGCCTTGTGCTTGACACACCTCAGGAATATTCAGACACAATCGTTGTGCCTCAGTAGTTGCAGTATCTTGTGAAAAGCGCCCCGTGTTTTTCTGTCCAAGATGAGGGGAAGTGCAACTGTAACCACGCCAGCCCTGGTACTGGCAGGTTGGGTTCGCTTTCTCTTCACTTACTCTGCGTTGTGTTTAATGAAAAACTCCGAGACAGTGGTTTGGTCAAGCCTGAACAATCCGTTTATTCTGCAAATAACATAAGAGTGCTGGTCAGGCAGTCGGATCACAAAACGCTCTGTACGGGAATGGAGAGGTGCAGCGTCAGGAACACGTTAAGTCAAGCTGCTTTTAACAGCAACCAAACGATACAAGATAATAAAAACCACTCTGAATATTCCCTGACAGCGGCTACAACACGTCCTCCACACGTATGACGACCAAATTACTTCCATAATTGCAGAAATGGTTCCATGTACAGAGCACTCACTAGACCCGATTTACCTCGGACGCATCCATCCCAATACTGGCGAATATCAGACGCAGCTGTAAATGCGCCAGCCTTAGGGAGGAGGTGCCTGCAAGCCAACAGACCACACAACGGGATAACCTCAATAACCATGGCAAGTGGAATTACACTGTTTAGTCCGTTACACAACCACCTGTACAGACCTATTGTCGTATTAACAGAATCACTTGTGCATATTATTTACAAGACTTAGAAGTTTAAATTTGTAGGTGCTTTCTATCGAGGGAGTTCTAATCTCTCCAGAAATCCTGTGCTATGTCCATCCACTGTGCTTAACACAACTCAGGAATACTGACACAAAGCTACAGTCCAATCTGTAAGGAGCTGTAAAAGTTGCCCTGTGTGCATTTCTGTACTATGAGGAGTGTGGACGTACTGTGGTATGGACAGAACCGCTTGCACGGCCACGGTCTGTTTTCAAAGTCCACAGGCATGGACTGGCTCCTACTTAGCCTGCTGCCACCACAAACCAACCCTGGATATGCAGAGAAAAAAATCAAACGTGGGACTTTAAAATGCGGATCATTCTGACCTAGATTAAGCATTGTAAACAACTAGGCTCTGGGCACCAAATTTCACGGCAATACACCCAAGAGCTGTTAAGATAATTTAGCCTGGACCAAAATGGTGGACTGTCATTCCAGTGCTTATAGCCCATAGTGTCTCACAGTCTGTTCTGTAAAAGCGCTCCAAGATACAAGAGTTTATTTGCAGTCCAACAGTTCTTTTCTCTTCTTAATGCGGCGCTGATGCCCTTGTGCGATTTGTATCTGAAGGCAAAGCTAAACTGTCAAGCAGCCAGCGTCTGTCAATGTCAAAATATTTCCCTCACATCTCCTCTTCTCAGCATTAAATGAGATTCTGAGGTGCTTACAGCTCCCACAAACACAAACACTAAGTGCCTCAATCTCTGTCGCGAGCACACTCACTTCCTCTCACATGGAATCACTATGCAGAAACTTGCACAATCCTCTTCTCTGAGTCATAATCACCCGTCCTTGGCTCTCAAACTGCCTCCCCGCCACCACCGCCGCCGCCGCCGCCACCCCTCTCCCCGTCCACACATCTGATTGATTCGGGCTGGACAGTTAGTGGATTTCCATCATCTAATGCAAGCTGTGAGTGCTTCTCTTTTGTCCTGCTGTTTGAGCAACTGTCAGCTCCCGCATCTTTTTCGACTTCTAATAATGTTTCAGGCAGTCGGAAATCTCCTTGGCTTGTCCTCTTATTACCGCACACGCTGAATGCACTTTGCTGCTGCTTTTTCAAGCAGAAATCAGGCCAGTTAAAAGTATTGGTATGCCAGCCGCACGTTTTAATGTTTTGCTGGGCGGCTTTGCACGGTGAATTCCTGATAGGCATCTATTACCAGCAGGTTGGCTGTAACTGCTGAGTCGATGCGGGTTTTAGCAATTTATGTGCACCGTACGCGAAAAGATGTTTACGCAATTTCGTCTCGCAAAAGGAAATCATCGTCAGTACAGGAGCGGCTTCGCTAAATCGATAACACAAATTACAGGATGCTTAAAACTGGCAAGATCCTTTATTTTCATTCAACAGTGCACAAAAGAACGAAGCTATTTACAATTACATTGAAATTTCCATTATTTATTATTCCCAGCTGATGGCTACAGATGATCAGTAGTAGTCCTCTGGGTCAGCTTTATCCCCCTGATTCTGAATCTGCTGCTGCTTCTTGTACAAATCAGCAATCTGCAGAGGTCGAGAGGAAGGGAGAGATATTGAGATAGAAAGAGGAGAGGACGGGGTTTGCATGAGAGATGGAGAGCAGAACGAAAGGGGAGGGAACGAAGAGGGGGGAGAAGATCATGAAGTCAGGTCAGTAACATGAAGAGCAAACGCTAAAAATAACAGTTTGATTATTCATATCCCGCCTTTGAAGTCGGTGACTCCCAGCTGCCGACTGGAAGACGGAGGTTGTGTTCGCTTGAGCTCATCAGGGTTTGGGGGGAGAGAGGGAGGAAGGCGGGACAATGAATAATGTGCGAACAGCAGGCCCACCCAGAATCAGCAGCACGAGTGCCAGTACAGCAGGGCGGCACAGTGAGCAGCAAAACAATGAAACACCGCGTTATTTCTCCTACACGGGATCAAGGTAAAGCTTTGATTCTCAGCCTGAAAGCAAGTGCGTCCAACATGTTCTGGCTTATGTTCCTGTTTTCCTAATTCCTTCTGACTTGAACGAGGAGAAGTTTCATTAAAATCACTTCCTGCGTGTTGTACCACCGGGTGTGTGTGCGTCTTCACAGATAGCAACTGACAGAAGCATCATTTGGATGCAGCTGACGCTCCGACTGGATTCCCAACCGTAATAAGCACATATCTAGACTTTATGTGTAACAGATGGTTGTTAATTTAAGTCAGTGAAAATTCACATTATCAAATGTTTCAGGCCTTATAAATGCCACATCGGTTTGGGCTGAGGTAAATAAATAAATAAAAAAAAATCCAGGCCTGAGCTGATTTTTACTTTTTTTTTCCTGGGGCCTCATTAAAACTCTAAATCTATGTGAGGATGTCCTGTGAGCTGTTACACAATGAGGCTGGCTTCACTTTAGAGGAAGGTGTTGGATGTTAGTTACAGTTTGTACAGCCAGGGGAAACTTTGGATGGGAAGGGAATTAAGCCCTAAAATGTTTAGTAGGTGGTTAAACTTCAAAATGTCTGCCTGCTGTTGTTTTATAAAAAAAAAAAAAAAAGAAAGCTGTTAATGAACCAGAGCCAGATTTCTTGACCAGTTTCTTGTCCGGCTGCTGGTGATGTTTAACTACTAAACAGATTATTCTGATTAACAGAAGACAATAAAGTATCCTCATTGCCTGATTTTGGATCCTGACAAACATTATGCTACATTAGCAGCAGTACATTTCGGACTTGATGCTACTGAACAGTTGAGTCTATTTATTTCGACACATTTGACCCTGAATAAAAATAAGGGTAGGTCACGTGACATTTCCATGAAGTTTCTGCAATTTTTTAGAGCTTTTAAAGCTTTAAAGATTAAATTAAAGTAATTCTGATGATGTTGCACTTCACTCAAT
>NW_007581542.1:0-7196 GCF_000690725.1 Stegastes partitus | reverse complement strand
ATTGAGTGAAGTGCAACATCATCAGAATTACTTTAATTTAATCTTTAAAGCTTTAAAAGCTCTAAAAAATTGCAGAAACTTCATGGAAATGTCACGTGACCTACCCTTATTTTTATTCAGGGTCAAATGTGTCGAAATAAATAGACTCAACTGTTCAGTAGCATCAAGTCCGAAATGTACTGCTGCTAATGTAGCATAATGTTTGTCAGGATCCAAAATCAGGCAATGAGGATACTTTATTGTCTTCTGTTAATCAGAATAATCTGTTTAGTAGTTAAACATCACCAGCAGCCGGACAAGAAACTGGTCAAGAAATCTGGCTCTGGTTCATTAACAGCTTTCTTTTTTTTTTTTTTTTATAAAACAACAGCAGGCAGACATTTTGAAGTTTAACCACCTACTAAACATTTTAGGGCTTAATTCCCTTCCCATCCAAAGTTTCCCCTGGCTGTACAAACTGTAACTAACATCCAACACCTTCCTCTAAAGTGAAGCCAGCCTCATTGTGTAACAGCTCACAGGACATCCTCACATAGATTTAGAGTTTTAATGAGGCCCCAGGAAAAAAAAAGTAAAAATCAGCTCAGGCCTGGATTTTTTTTTATTTATTTATTTACCTCAGCCCAAACCGATGTGGCATTTATAAGGCCTGAAACATTTGATAATGTGAATTTTCACTGACTTAAATTAACAACCATCTGTTACACATAAAGTCTAGATATGTGCTTATTACGGTTGGGAATCCAGTCGGAGCGTCAGCTGCATCCAAATGATGCTTCTGTCAGTTGCTATCTGTGAAGACGCACACACACCCGGTGGTACAACACGCAGGAAGTGATTTTAATGAAACTTCTCCTCGTTCAAGTCAGAAGGAATTAGGAAAACAGGAACATAAGCCAGAACATGTTGGACGCACTTGCTTTCAGGCTGAGAATCAAAGCTTTACCTTGATCCCGTGTAGGAGAAATAACGCGGTGTTTCATTGTTTTGCTGCTCACTGTGCCGCCCTGCTGTACTGGCACTCGTGCTGCTGATTCTGGGTGGGCCTGCTGTTCGCACATTATTCATTGTCCCGCCTTCCTCCCTCTCTCCCCCCAAACCCTGATGAGCTCAAGCGAACACAACCTCCGTCTTCCAGTCGGCAGCTGGGAGTCACCGACTTCAAAGGCGGGATATGAATAATCAAACTGTTATTTTTAGCGTTTGCTCTTCATGTTACTGACCTGACTTCATGATCTTCTCCCCCCTCTTCGTTCCCTCCCCTTTCGTTCTGCTCTCCATCTCTCATGCAAACCCCGTCCTCTCCTCTTTCTATCTCAATATCTCTCCCTTCCTCTCGACCTCTGCAGATTGCTGATTTGTACAAGAAGCAGCAGCAGATTCAGAATCAGGGGGATAAAGCTGACCCAGAGGACTACTACTGATCATCTGTAGCCATCAGCTGGGAATAATAAATAATGGAAATTTCAATGTAATTGTAAATAGCTTCGTTCTTTTGTGCACTGTTGAATGAAAATAAAGGATCTTGCCAGTTTTAAGCATCCTGTAATTTGTGTTATCGATTTAGCGAAGCCGCTCCTGTACTGACGATGATTTCCTTTTGCGAGACGAAATTGCGTAAACATCTTTTCGCGTACGGTGCACATAAATTGCTAAAACCCGCATCGACTCAGCAGTTACAGCCAACCTGCTGGTAATAGATGCCTATCAGGAATTCACCGTGCAAAGCCGCCCAGCAAAACATTAAAACGTGCGGCTGGCATACCAATACTTTTAACTGGCCTGATTTCTGCTTGAAAAAGCAGCAGCAAAGTGCATTCAGCGTGTGCGGTAATAAGAGGACAAGCCAAGGAGATTTCCGACTGCCTGAAACATTATTAGAAGTCGAAAAAGATGCGGGAGCTGACAGTTGCTCAAACAGCAGGACAAAAGAGAAGCACTCACAGCTTGCATTAGATGATGGAAATCCACTAACTGTCCAGCCCGAATCAATCAGATGTGTGGACGGGGAGAGGGGTGGTGGTGGCGGCGGCGGTGGTGGCGGGGAGGCAGTTTGAGAGCCAAGGACGGGTGATTATGACTCAGAGAAGAGGATTGTGCAAGTTTCTGCATAGTGATTCCATGTGAGAGGAAGTGAGTGTGCTCGCGACAGAGATTGAGGCACTTAGTGTTTGTGTTTGTGGGAGCTGTAAGCACCTCAGAATCTCATTTAATGCTGAGAAGAGGAGATGTGAGGGAAATATTTTGACATTGACAGACGCTGGCTGCTTGACAGTTTAGCTTTGCCTTCAGATACAAATCGCACAAGGGCATCAGCGCCGCATTAAGAAGAGAAAAGAACTGTTGGACTGCAAATAAACTCTTGTATCTTGGAGCGCTTTTACAGAACAGACTGTGAGACACTATGGGCTATAAGCACTGGAATGACAGTCCACCATTTTGGTCCAGGCTAAATTATCTTAACAGCTCTTGGGTGTATTGCCGTGAAATTTGGTGCCCAGAGCCTAGTTGTTTACAATGCTTAATCTAGGTCAGAATGATCCGCATTTTAAAGTCCCACGTTTGATTTTTTTCTCTGCATATCCAGGGTTGGTTTGTGGTGGCAGCAGGCTAAGTAGGAGCCAGTCCATGCCTGTGGACTTTGAAAACAGACCGTGGCCGTGCAAGCGGTTCTGTCCATACCACAGTACGTCCACACTCCTCATAGTACAGAAATGCACACAGGGCAACTTTTACAGCTCCTTACAGACTGTAGCTTTGTGTCAGTGTCAGTATTCCTGAGTTGTGTTAAGCACAGTGGATGGACATAGCACAGGATTTCTGGAGAGTTTAGAACTCCCTCGATAGAAAGCACCTGCAAATTTAAACTTCTAAGTCTTGTAAATAATATGCACAAGTGATTCTGTTAGTACGACAATAGGTCTGTACAGGTGGTTGTGTAACGGACTAAACAGTGTAATTCCACTTGCCATGGTTATTGAGGTTATCCCGTTGTGTGGTCTGTTGGCTTGCAGGCACCTCCTCCCTGAGGCTGGCGCATTTACAGCTGCGTCTGATATTGGCCAGTATTGGGATGGATGCGTCCGAGGTACGTTGGGTCTAGTGGGTGCTCTGTATATGGAACCATTTCTGCAATTATGGAAGTAATTTGGTCGTCATACGTGTGGAGGACGTGTTGTAGCCGCTGTCAGGGAATATTCAGAGTGGTTTTTATTATCTCGTATCGTTTGGTTGCTGTTAAAAGCAGCTTGACTTAACGTGTTCCTGACACTGCGCCTCTCCATTCCTGTACAGAGCGTTTTGTGATCCGACTGCGAGCCGACAGGCCTGACCAGCGCTCTTATGTTATTTGCAGAATAAACGGCCTGTTCAGGCTTGACCAAACCACTGTCTCAGAGTTTTTCATTAAACACAACGCAGAGTAAGTGAAGAGAAAGCGAAGCGAACCTGCCAGTACCAGGGCTGGCGTGGTTACAGTTGCACTTCCCCTCATCTTGGACAGAAAAACACGGGGCGCTTTTCACAAGATACTGCAACTACTGAGGCAGAACGATTGTGTCTGAATAGTCCTGAGGTGTGTCAAGCACAAGGCGAACGTACAGGAGCGCAGGACTTCTGGAGGTTTTACATCTTCCCGTTGTGTTTGGGTTCACTCCATGGAGAGCATGTACAAATCAAAGCGCCTCCAAAGTCCTGAAAAGCGAAGTGGTTCTGTTAATACAACACATCGTTCTGCTCAGATAGTTGCATTGCCCCTCATATCGAATACTGAAAACACATGGGCCATTTTTTGCAGTACATAGCAGCTACGTACAGCTGAGGTGTGTCAAGCCCAGGGGCAGACGGACCACAGGATTCCTGGAGAACTTAAATTTCCCACTGTGGTTGGGCACCGTCAATAAAAGCTCCTCCAAAGTCTGGCAGCGACTCAGACTCGGTCAGTTACAGCTCTTTCAATGATCAATTAGAATAAAAGGTGTAGATGACAGAGAACTTCCTTGTCTCTCCTCTAAACAAGTGTTTGTTCTGAGCACCGTTTGTCCTTGTCCCACATGTGTCGTTGGCGCGCTTACAATGCAGCGTGACGACAACATTTACACAACATGCATGTATACATAGGCAGAGGGCATGGATTCCAGATGTCTCTCTCCCCTGCAATGCTTTCCAGTTGCTCCTGGTTGATCCCGGGGCGTACTGAGGCCAGATCAGGTATGTAGTCCCTCCAGCGAGGTCTGGGTCAACCCCGGGGTCTCGTCCTAGTTGTATGCCCCACTGAGGCATCCTTACCAGATGCTTGAACCATGTCAGCTGGCTGCTTTCACTGCGACTTTCAAAGCTCCACACCTCTAAAAGGCTGAGATCAGCCGCCCACCAGAGGAAACCTCGTTCTGTCGGCCACTACCCAGAGCTCAGGATCATATTTGCGGGTTGGAAGGCAGATCAACTTGTAACTGGAGAGCTGACAGCTCAAATTAAATGTGTGATAATATGAAGTGAAAGGCTTAATAGGCAGTAACAGGTAGCCTAATGCCTACGTTATCACTGTACCAGTCAAACAAATCAAGTTCAAAATAATAATAAATGTGTATGAGCTACATGATGCACAGTATTCAACCAGTTTTGAAGTATTATTACATTTTGTTCCTGAAGCCAGCTGTCCAACAACACAAAGTGACTGTTTGATCCAGGTCAGAACCAAAGCTGGATTACACAATCTAATCAGATTTCAGAGCCTTTTTCAAGATTTGATCCAATCTGATAACCCAAATCTGATTATTTATGAACGACAAGGACCAGGAGATGAATCCACATGACCTTCATGATCCACTGTTTGGTGCTGAACGTGCTTTATTGTTTTATTGATTAGCGCTGTAATGATTCATTGATTAGTTATCAACAATTCAAATTATTGCCAGCTTTTTTTTTTTTTTTTTTTTTTTTTAGACACAGTGATTTCAGCTGCTAATGTTTTCAGGTTGTGATTTTCTTTTTTTTAACTTCTCTGACAGTAACTTGACTATTTTTGGGTTGTAAACAAAACAATACATTTGAGAGTGAGATCTTGGGCACGAGGAGACACTTAATTGACATTTTCACCATTTTCAGTTTTGTTTTATCGAGCAAACAACGACTTGACTAATTGAGACAATAACTGACGGATTAATCCACAGTGGGAATGATTGTTAATTGCAGCTGTACCCTCAGCAATTATCAAATAGATTGCCATGAAATTTGGTTTTGACTTTTCATCTGGTGCCAACATATGAAAATTAATTCAGTATGTTTAATGAGAAATACCTGCAAATCTGATGATGTTTGTGTAATTTTCATCCCACTCTGGTTATGATCAAATAAAGAATCTAAAATTGGTTTTATGATCAACATTATGGTTAGTAATTATGTTTTGGCCGATTATGTCAGCTAGTTAAGTAATTACAATAAGGGAGATGATACTACATTTTTAAAAAATTAATCACGCATGTAAAGCCGTGTTAGATGTGGCTACAGTCACTGGTTAACATGGTTAGCATGTTACAGAAACTGGTATGTGATGTACAATAAAGCATTAGAGGCTGATCGGACCCCATTTTTGTACTGACAAGACAGGCCAGGATTTGCCCCAACTATGTTTGATAAAGGTCAGACTGTTTCCAACCATCAAATGATGCTTATGTAGCGACCAGATCAGATCAATGGTGTAAAATGATGGAATATTCCCACAAACAAACAAAGGGGGTGTAAACCTGTTTAAAACCCTCAAGGGGGCAGCTTTCAGTTTAGGTATAAAGGATGTAGATTTCCAACTTAAAATCAGTGTCTGTGTTCATGAACCAGCGTCAGTGTGGAATAAATCTGTAACATTTGCACCTGACTAAGTCTCTGTTGTTTTAATACTAATTCAGTTTAGCAGTGGAGGTACGTATAGTTTTAGCTGCAGTTCCAAGAGTTATGGGAAACTTAAGGTTTTCTTGGCCTTGTGAGGAATTTCTCCACAACACATTCTGATCTGTCCCAGTTCATCAGCAAATACTTAGATCTATGATGAATATGTCAGCACACCGAGATGGCGATGTTCAACAACGCAAGGCTCAGCGTCTCTACAGATTCTGCCATTCAGATGCTAAACTGCATTTTGTTGTCTTAGTACTTTTACTCTGTGCAATGACAGTAAAGTTGAATCTAATGTAATTTCTGCATGTGAGCATGCAGAGGTTAGCATTTAGCTACATCCTCATGGCTGCAGACTCTGGGTCTTCCTTTGTTTTTAACCTGGGTGGGATGTGGGTGATCGGTAATGCACGGCTCTGTAGCATCAGCAAGAAGTTGCGCTGAACACAATGAGATGCAGGAAATGAACTGTAAGCGTTGGCTGGCTGGCTGGCAAGGAAGCCTGCATCAGGTCTGCACGTTTACAGCACTGGCTGGTTTTCAGGGTATTTGCATGTAAAATTCCTCCAGTTCTTCAGTGACTCACGCGGTATGTGGCATACTGTTGTCGCTGCATTCACATGCAGAGTGGTTTATATTTCCTATACCCCGAAAGCTTGTAAGATCACTGTTTTGTTGTGCTTTCTCTGTATGCAAGTATGCGCACCACACGCTTGGTGGTTTGTCTATTATTTGTGTGTGTGGGCCGTGTCCTGTGTCTGCTGAAGGGCACCATTGTGGCTGAATAATCATGGAAATTCCAAATCCAGATTTGCCCGCCTGTTTTGTCTGCTGTTTATCTGCACCACTTTTTCTCACCGTGTACGGATTGAGATGTTTTTCTACCTCCTGTTTGGTTTACATCCGACACTCATCTTGAATATCATCATAACATCTTAGATTTGTGTGTGTGTGTGTGTGTGTGTGTGTGTAAAGGAGACAAGGGGCCTGCTGGTGTTACTACAATCTGAATTTCAAATAGCAGTTGCCAGCTGTAGTGTTGCTTTAGAAGTAGGAACCGCCAATGCAAGGGACGGGAAAAGGCCCTAATGTAAATCAGACGAGCAACAGAGCAAGAAATGTTGCAAGAAGCAAACATGTAATCAATTCCATATTGTGTGTAGCATCTTTTGTTGTGCGTAGCTCTGAAGGTTGACGGCGGCGAGCGTCTCCGCCTAATTTGTGTGATTGTGTAAGTGGAGAGTCTCCCTTTGTGTTTGGGGGATAAGTGCTCGCATGCTGAGACGTTTCTGTATTTGTTTCCTCTT
>NW_007581541.1:0-7346 GCF_000690725.1 Stegastes partitus | reverse complement strand
GTCCTGTGTTTCAGGTTGTGCGGTTACCCTCCCTTCTATGACGAGAACGATGCCAAACTGTTTGAGCAGATCCTGAAAGCAGAATATGAGTTTGATTCTCCTTACTGGGATGATATTTCTGATTCAGGTACAAGCCAATAAATAAACATAAATATCAACCTATTATCCTCCAGTCCTGTTTTGAAGGCATGAGGCAAACGTTTCATAAAGAGCTCTTCTGAACTCTCATTTTTTGAGCTGCAACACATCATTTTCATGTTTTCCTGAGCCAGCTGGGATCATTTCCATGTTCTGATTATATTCCCTTTCGTTAGTTTGGTATTTTTTCCCTCAAAGTCAAGCCCAAACCTAACAAGGTCCACTAGGTCCATTTGATTACTAGCCAAGAACTGTCATCTTCCTAAATTACTGATTTTTCATTCACACAAAAAAGAGGTCAGAAATGACATCGCTGTTACTCTGTGATGTCATTCTTTCAATCGCAGCCCAAAGCTTGTGATCTAAGCCTGTGTGGGAGGAACACAGACTCCAGAGAGCACACATGTCCGGGAAAAACTTCAAAATGCAGTTTGCAGTCATGAAAAATATCTCTGGAAATGAACATTGAATATTACGTTGCACAAATGTCCAATAAAACAAAGGAAATCTTGTTTTTATAGGGTATTTGAAGCCATGTGCTGATTTCGTCTTTGCCACAGTTATACAAGATTGAACTCTTCAGATAGAAAGTTCTCTAAAGGATTAACACATTTATCTAAAACATTTTAAAACGAGTACAAACGTCTTCTTTAAGGACCTTCCAAGGTTGGATCAGGCACACAGGGTTTTGTTAGTATCTATTGACAATGCTCACCTCTAGCAAATTGCAAATACAAGACGATCTTTCTCCTGTTTGGTGAGAGGGATGTTTCAGTTTTTTCACGCCAGGAAACATTTTATTTAATCCTTATGGTTCCCCTGGCAGCCGTTTAACCCACGACGCAAGACAATGATTCCATGTTGATTTTTTTCCAGTCTTGGTTCTCGGTCTGGGTCCGTTTTCCTCCAACTTTTTTGGAACAAATTCTATATTGACGTACCAGCCATTTTTCTGAAACACAGCATACCGCAGCATTTGTTTTCTTATTTATAGCACTTAGACACTGAAATGTTATGACATATTTAAGCTGGATAAAGCTTTCGATGAATACTATTACAATATAGAATGCATCAGCTTTGTGGAAATTATTTATATTTACCTTTTTCAATCTTTTTCATTCCAGCTAAAGACTTTATAGTGCATCTGATGGAGAAAGACCCTAACAATCGTTACACCTGTGATCAGGCTCTGCAGCACCCCTGGTATGACTCCTGCATACTGTCATGGTTGTAAAGATTTCTGTTGCACCTGTGACCCTTATATGTCAGTTTAAGTGACTCCTGGATTGAGAATATTTTGTTTTCTGTGACCAGTCCTTTGACGTTATGGTTGCACTTGAACAATAATGATCTCTATTCATTGCAAACACTCACAGATGTTTTCTGCTTCCTTGGTCAGGATTGCTGGGGATACTGCCCTGGACAAGAACATCCACGAGTCTGTCAGTGCACAGATCAAGAAGAATTTTGCAAAGAGCAAGTGGAAGGTAAGTCAGACTGCATTGTTCATTCTCCATTTCAGTGCACATGGAGAGAAAAAGCTACAGTTAGTCCTCTATGGTCTAAACCAGGGGTGTCCAATCCTGGTCCTTGAGGGCCACAATCCTGCATGTTTTAGATGTTTCCCTCTTCCAACACACCTGATTCAAATGATCAGGATCATTATCAGGCTTCTGCAGAGCTTGATGATGACCTTCAGGAATTACTCCTTTGCAATATTTTGCTATCATAATTTTACTGCTCTTGTATCTGTGGCTTTTCCTCTGCAGCAAGCGTTCAACGCCACAGCAGTGGTTCGTCACATGAGGCGTCTCCAGCTGGGAACAGGTCAGGAAGGACCCAACCCCACCTTGCCAAGTCCGTGCCGAACTCATCTGCTGATGCCAGAGGAAGATGCAGGTGCCAGCTGTATTCCTGGTTCTGCCCTTTAAATCCTTAGGTTGATCTCACGCACGCAGTTATGACGAGTGTAGATACAGCAATGTCACATCATTCCACTGCCTTTAATGTCAAAGTACTGATCGTATCACCATATCTCTCTCTCTCTCTCTCTCTCTCTCTCTCTCCCAGAGGCTTGTTGTGAGGGAGGATGCTCCCAGAACGTCGACGGAGGAGCAGACCCTCTGTCCAACTGCACCTACCGCTGCCACCCAACCAGCAGGGTGTGAGCCCAACCTGCTCCACTTACCTATCTAATCAATCCCAAGTCACTCTCTAATTTTAACCCCCTCGGTGGAACCAGAGGCACCGTCTCCCCCTTTATCTGGTTAGGAATACAGCGTCATTCCAACCTCTCGCCTGCAGGGGGAGCAAGCCTGTCCAGCCAGAGAAGGAAGACACACAGTGGGTTGAAAAGGTGGAGGAAGGAGACTTGATGATAATGGTGATGCACCAGAGCAGATCATTTTTGGCATGAGTTAAAATGAGGGATACCATGGAAGGGAGGGGAAGACAACTTCCTCCACCAGCGTGTCTGCGGGATTGTTTTTGCCGAAGCAGGACAGAGCTTGTTGGACACTGTTTTTATTATTGATTATTTTTTTGGTTCAGCCTGTCTTTTTTTGTTTTATGGTTTTGTACATTTTTGTGTTGTCTTTTTAGCCTCCTACTGTTAAACTTTGGAGTGTAAATCCAGAAAACAATATCTGCATGACCAGGAGAGAGTTGCCCAATGCATGTTTTGTTATCTTTAAAATATAACCGGAAATGCAGCAGAGTGTCAGAACGATGCAGTAAATTGAGTCAAAACTTTTAACATTAGGGATCTGCATTAAGTGTCTTGAAGTCATGCTTTTAGACAATCAGCAACAGAATAGTTTATGCAATGAAAACTCCATTTATCTACGATGTAGCCTTTTTGTGGCGATACAGTGTTTCCATGCAGAGGTTAGGCTTTTTGAGAGGAAAATGCTTCTCTTGTCTCTTTTTTCTCCAGCCCTAAACCTCTTTAACCACTCGAGCACAGGGATTTCTCTTTGTCTAAGGTGCCTTTAGGATATACAGTGTGATGGGTTTATTGTTGATGGGTAGCTTCTGAAAAACGTTGTCTCTTTCTGCAGAGTTGTTGCAACACAATCTCTTTCTGTAACTTTCACATTTTGTACATGTCACATTATCAGCTTTAAAACGCTGTTTTGATTGTTCAAGTTAACTATTTTAGATTGGAAATGCTGAAAATGAACATCAATATTACAATGTAAAAAAAGAAAAGTAACAATTATGTTTATATTTCTCTGGAGAGCTTAAAAAATTGTATTTACAGACACTGATTTTGTGTGCTTAGCCTTTATTGAGGCTAAACTAAGTAAGATTACATAGGTTGTGGTGATGCAAAAAAAAAAACATAAACCTGCAACCAAAATTTGGTATACATGTGTCATCACTTACTGTATTGGTTGTGTCTCTCGCTCCAGTCCTTTCTTGCAGGCACATTTACTTCAAATGCAGCCTGTTAAGAAAGAACCTTGATTAAAGAATGGGAATATGCATCACATTGACTCACTTCATCTTCACTTGACACCCATCAGTACTTTTTATGTGTACTCATAAAGAGTATGTGCGTCATATTTTTTTTTCTATAATTTAACTCCCTTTAAAAACCTGCATAGACAAACACACAGCGCTTGGCTTTTAGAAAGATTCCTAAAATGTAAATGTTGGGAAACTGTGTTCATTTGTAGTTTTTAGGAGCTTAATGCAAGTTTCTTTGAATAATCTGTACTTTATGCTCTGGGGCCTGTAACAGTGACCATCCTGAGTGACTCACAGCCACTTTCAAAAGCAGTGAAAGTGAAAATCTTCCACTGACATGAGCTTCATTTGCCCTCCGATCACTTCGTTCTTGCCTTGAAATAATCACATTTTCTATTTAAAGCGTACTATTTAATACACACGTATAGACATTTGTTACCGATGTCATTTAGTACTGATTACCTATGTTTGCATGATGTGGCTTGAAAATTGTGAATATTTTTTAAAATGTGATAATGTTACAGGTGCAGTGGGATGAGTGCTTGTTAAAGAAAAGATTCTGTCAGATGTTTAATTAAAAATCCAATCGTGCAGTGGAGTGAAGAGCAACAAAAAAAAAAATGTGGTAACAATTCAGCAGGTTGAAGCAAGTTCAGTGTGTTGCTTCAAAAAGTATTTTTGAGCTTTATTCTGCAGCTTTGTTGCATAGGCGTTGTAGTGTATTTGGACTATGATGATAATGCCAAACTGTACATTTAAAGGAGGAATTATTTTTTTCCACAGAATTTCCTTTGTGAATTGTTTGTATGTCATAAATTACTGCGACAGAGTAACACCCAGAGAAGCAGAGGGAAGCTGACACATGGAGGCACTTGTCATCCACGGTCTTATTAATGTTGACAGATTCAATATTACTGTTAATCTCCTGCTAATGAAAACAACTCTGCTGATTTGATTCATTGCCACAAATGCTGATCATTTGTTTTGTCTCCTGCACTCTGATTTAACTCCTGCCTTCTAATGTTGATTCATTTCATATTGGTTTACACACTGCTCTTTCTTCTGTAGAATCAGCTCTTTTAAAAAAAAAAACCCTCAATGAAAATATTTATTTTAAGGCAAAATGAATTGGTGTACAGTAAGAGAATGCTATAATGAAATAACAACACCAGAAAAGCCACCTTGAATCTTTTTCATTTTGTTCTGTACTAACAAATTATTGTGCACAAGCAGAAAACCTACTGATTTTTACATTCCACTGTCATGAAACCAGTGGTGCCGACATGCGTAACCATATCCCATTACTCAGCCATTTGCTAGGAAAATAGCAGGATTGGTATTAAAAACATTTAGGAGAAAAAGTCTCACTGTCCTCTCCCTCAGAGGTGCTTATCTATAGGTTGCTTTCATAATTGGCCGCAGCATTTTAAAAAGTTATTTATACTGCACATATGTTTCGTTCATAGATTTCAAACAGCATCAATCTAAAGGAAAGAGATGATTTGTGTGAATGTTTCTCCTCTGATCGCTCATGAACTGCTTGTAGAGAATGACCGGTGTGTGGTAAGGTTTGTTGTACAAATGAGTATTTGTATCATAAATATGTTGCCTTTTAATAAATGCTGTTTTTTGGGCTACAGAACCTACTGTATGCGCAGATACAATGCATCAGGGGCTGTTAAAAAGTGACTATTGCTTAGTGTGGAAGCTGGTGACTTGTGCTTGGAACACATTTGTAAGTGAAACATACATTAAAATCCCTGTCTATGCATTATTGGACTGTCCAAGCTCATTTGTAAAGACAAAAATAATAAAATAAAGAAAAGCAGCGCATTATTGTAGCAGGAATTAGTGCAACCAACAAATAAATAGGATATACTGTCTGAATTTTATGTCTTATGACCTGATACCTTTTCTTTTTTCCTGTCGCCTATTTTACAAACAACAAATATCGACCTTCAAAACCGTGCAGTATCAACACCTATTTCATACCATTCTTACCTTTAAATGAACAAGTAGACTAGCCTACATTTTAATGTTATTCAAAAGGAGTTAAATCTTGAATTCTGCTCCTGGAAAGCTGAGATGGCTGCTAAGCTACTGCTGCTATGCTAGCTGATTTTATTGTAGGTCTAGATTTTAGTTGTTTTTATTCAATGTGAATTACTTTAGTTGCTGTTTTATTTAAGTTAATGACATAACCAAGGTCCTTAAAAGTGAACATTAAAATTAGAGGAAAAGGCAAGAGAAAATTATAAAGTTTCTAAATTAGCTGAAGCGAGCTGTACCTATCTCTAGCTAGCTGTCAGTTTTTGCTGTGTATTTTTATGTTAAACATTTTGTTTTCTTAAAAATTATATGTTTCTTTGGCAAAGAAGCTGTTTGTATGATAAAATAGATTGAGTGTATGGCCTTGGCTTAAAGGTGAAGTCTAGGGTTCTGGGGAGAGATTGCTAATGTTTATTTGGCTAGCATGTTAGCATATACTAGATTTTCTGGGCCTTTTCAGAATTAAAGTTTCGTACAACTGTCCACAGGACTAGCTGGAAAGATGTGTGGATTTCTTCTAGTCACTTTCTTTGCTTTTCAATTGCAGACACTATGTACAAACAGCAGATTTTATTCAGCACACACATAGAACAGACTGCTAGCAGACTGTCAGGAAATATTTAACGAAAAACTGTGCAAGATTAGAATCGCTGACTTCACCTTTAAACAACTCCTTTGGTGAAAATCAAGGTTTTGTTGTTTTTTTTTTTCATGTGCAAAATAATCAGTCAAGGCCATGGTCAACAATTTCCCCCATCAGTGAACGGATGACAGTCTCAAAAAAACAGATTTAGACGTTCCGGGTTTCACGCATAATAAACCAAAGGAACCAATCCTGACAGCTTGCAGGGTGGGGCCTACCGTGTTAGTATTGTTAATCTGTTTCTGGTTGAGTTGCACATTGGCTTGGTGGTTAGCACTGTTGCCTCACAGCTACAAGATCCCCGGTTTGCATCCCAGTTAGGACGGCTGGGATGTTCTTCCTGTGCAGTGTGGGTTCTGTCCGGGTTCTCCAGCTTCCTTCCACAGTCCAAAAACATGTTGAGGTTCATTGGTGATTCTAAATTGTCCGTAGGTGTTAATGTGAGTGTCCTTGGTTGCCTGCCCCCCCCCCACTCGCAACCCTAGTGACGATTAAGCCTTGTATAGATAATTGGATGGAAGTTTCTGGTTGAAACATTTATTGCTGAATTGCTCCAATACACCACTTGCCATATATGTAGTGCAAAGTAGTTTTACAGCATTTGAGCAGAGTTGTAGCATTGTGAGCTGGTGTGCTCAGGCTGCACAATGTGGGGAGGGGCAGGTGGAGACAGATTCAGAAACTTCATAGAAATGCACATTCTAGAGGAAGTAACTTGGCAGCCTGACTCACTGGATGTAGACTGTGGGTACAAGCTGCAGTAGGATGTGCATGTCACGTGGTTTTCTGCTCCTTTTCTGCTATCTATGTTACCGTTCTCAAAATCCCCTTCATTATGGGAAACAACAACAACAACAACACCCTGACTAGCAACCTGCCACACTGAAAATTTTATGTTTTACCAAGAGCTGGATAAGTAAAGCCTCGCAGCAAGAAGGTTGCCGGTTCGCGTCCCGGTGGGGGCACCGGAATCTTTCTGCGTGGGGTTTGCATGTTCTCCCCGTGCAGCGTGGGTTCTCTCCGGGTTCTCCGGCTTCCTCCCACA
>NW_007581540.1:0-7371 GCF_000690725.1 Stegastes partitus | reverse complement strand
GTTTGGAGCTTTACCACCACTAGATGTCAGTGTTTCTACGGCTCTGATGGATACATGGTGTGGCCTGAAAGAAAAACTATTCATACATACAATCTATCTCACAGCACATGTGGGGGTTTTGTCTGCTGCTGGTCTCTGTTAATGTCAGGATTTGCAGATGATGCACTGCTAGTAAGAAAAACAAAACAAAACAGGATTGACTGTAATTGGCTGAAGTGTTACACTAACACAAGGATACATGTAACTTTGGTATAAGCTCTCACCATAAATAAATGAATCATTTTGTTTCAGTGGAGACCTCAGAACATACTCTAAAAATGTTTTGTCTTCTAACTAAATAAAACAGAGAGCTACAAATCTGAACCTTTCTAGGAGCATGACCCTGGCGTAAGGATAAAAGAGATCCCTAGTGATGCCACGACTAACTTTCACACACAGTGAAGCCAAAAAATGTAGTTTTATAGTGAGTTTATGGGTGGCTAAAATTAGCATAGCGTGCACCCTCCAGCTGTGCAAGTTTATGCTCTGCTTGCATAACAGCTGGGTCCTGTCTCTATTACTGGTGAATTTTGGTTGAGTAAATAAAAAGAGCATCTCTTACGTAAACGGTGGCGACACAGAGAGCAGAGGACACAGAGGCTAGAAGCGCTCAGAACCGAGTTGTAAGTGAAGTGATTTACTCACGCATTGAATTATTTCATATTCACGTTTTTCACACCCTTCCCATGACCACCCTGCTTTGTTTTAAGCAGTCATTAACCAAAAAGATCACTGTTCTAAAGGTCATCCACCTTCACGAGAACAAAAGTTGTACAAGAATACTGAACATTAGGATTTACGACACAGTCTTTGGCATACAAGAGTAAAAAATAGAATCTGAGTCTTGGTAATCCTGTATCGGTCACATAACCAGAGTCTGCAGACAGTACAGTTAAACAAAGAGAAATGAATGGCACTTTCAGGGCTATTACACCAAACACAATATGAGCACTCAGACGTCTACTCTCCTCGATATACGACAATGTTTTTATCCGTCTCATATATCTTGATCTCATAAAGCAGGTTGGGTGGGAGCACCTTCGCCATGTTGTCCCAGATGTAAACAGCCACATTCTCCGTTGTACTAACAGGCAGACAAGACAGAAGAAGTTTCAGTGAAAACAAATGTGTGTTTAGTCTGTGGAAATGCTGTGGAAGCAGTTCAGAAATACACGCACCTTACAACGCTGGCAAAGTAAGGGACGTCTTTATCAAGGTTTTTATGGTCCAGTGGAATCATAATGACTTCCTGCAGGGAGATCGATTCATCAGTTATTTAATTAGTCGGTACATTAAATGCTGTACTTCACAGTAAGTACATCAAGTCAACAAGCTGGTAAGTTGAAAGAAAGTTGCTAAAAAGAGTTTCATAGGTAGAGAAACGGCTTTCACACATGAAGCCTTTAGGTGTCCACATAATGCTCCATCCTGCACCTGTTTAATAAGCTAGGAACTTTTACAAAGGAGCAAGAGAGTATAATAACAAGTACATTACTTGTTAATGTTTCATATGAACTGATGGATTTAATGGCAACATGCACGATCAAAATGTCTCTCATGCTAGCAAACTCAAAGGTAATCTTCATCCAATTCTGTAGTTCCTCCAAACTGCACACACAGAATGAACGTAAAGCAAGAGGACGTTTGAGCTTTTTCTGAAATAGCCAAAGTGATAAATACCAACCAGGTCACAACGTACTTGTTTTAGGACTAAAACATACTGCAAATATAGTCACTCAGCATCACAAATACTCTTCCCCAAATCAACGTCAATGCAAAATATACTTTTTTTAAATTGAAATTTGTACTTCAAAGTAAACATTCTGGTTTGTCTCTTCCACCTGTTTTTTTCTCTGCATAGACGCATAAGTGTTTGCTGTTTAATTTATGGAAAACATTTAGTCCACTTTGGTTAATCCCATTTCAAAACAAGACAGTGAAGTTACGATAATCTTACCTCAATACACTTCTTCAAGTCTGTCAGGTTCATGACCATGCCGGTTACAGGATCGATCTGTGAATGTGTATCCAGAACACTGGGTTATATGTGTGCCTGCTATGTGAATTTAAGACTACAACAGGAAGTCAATTTATGTACGAGGTGAGGCAAAAAAAAAAAAAAGAAACAGGTTGTTGATCACACAATTTAGTAGCTACACAGTAATGAAGCACATCGTAGTGTTGCCCAGCAAGTCAAGTTCTTGGAGGAAGCCTTACCATGCTGAAGGTTGTGTACAAGGAGTAAACAATGTCCCGTCTATGTGTGGCACAAGAAGTTCAGACTCAGGCGGCATGACGTGGAGGATGACCCAAAACCAGGACGTTCCTCAACAGCAACAACTGATGCCAACATCCGGAGGGTCAAGGAACTGGTGCATAGCAATCGCAGGCTGACGATCAGAGTGATGGATGAGCAACTGGGATTTAATAGAGAGTCAGTCAGGACCATCCTATTGGACGATTTGGGCATTAGGACTTTCAGTGGTGTGTGTGACGCCGGCATCTTCCACTGTAGGCTCTGCTGCTGGGTGTCGGGTTTATACTGAAAGATCCAGGTCTCATAGCCAGTCATGACGTTGTCCAAAAACTCTCGGTTGCTGTCTAGCTGCTCCAAAACATCCACATGACGGGTCTTTTGGTCCTTGGAGAATTTGGGCACCAACTTTACACAACTCTTCCACATATCCAAATCATCCGATAAAATGGTCCTGACCGACTCCCTGTTAATCCCAGCTTCTCATCCATCACTCTGATTGTCAGCCTGCGATCACTCTGCACCAGTTCCTTGACCTTTCGGATGTTGGCATCAGCTTTTTATTGTTGATGGATGTTTTGGGTCATCCTCCACGTCATCCTGCCTGATTCTGAACTGCTTGTGCCACACACCAATACTGTGCTGCTGGTGAATCATGTGATCAGCAACCAATGTCCGGTTTCTTTTTTTGTCACACTTCGTATGACTGTGTTTTTCTAGATTCAGTAGTTTTAGTATGATCTGGAGTTCTCATAGAAACGCCTGCTAGACACTCACCTTTCCACGCACAGTTACCTCCACTGTGGAGAGAAATGAGAACACTGAATGAACAAGAGACCAGAGAAACAGCACAGTATTTATACTTATTCGATGTTACAAAACAGGGTGGAATGAAAGAGCACTACACACCTTTGTAGTTGTGTCCATGGCCGTTAGGATTGTTGCACTTTCCGTACACTTCTTTATTGTCCTTGTCAGTCAAGTGAATGCTGAGGAAGATATAAGGGAACAGTGAGTAAATCCTGTTGCACTGCTTAAGTTTTTTCTCCTTACCTGCATTTTTTGACCTGTGATTTTACAAAGTCAAACAAAAAAAAAAAAAAAGAGGCCAAGGGTTTATTGAACCATGCTGCGTTCAAGGACATCTCATACATAAAAAGATCCACATATATAAAATAGGAGTACAGTCCTAGTGCGCTTCGAGGTGCTTTTCATGCATACCTGTTATAATTACATAAGAACAGGAGATGTGATTTAAAGCTTAGCTGAATAGGAGATCAAAGTTTGTTACGATACAAACAGAAAATCAATCAACAAGTTTTGAATAGCCAAACAATAGGCCCACTCATCATTTTATCATTATAGATTATAGCTTATAGTATACAAGCTATTGCAATAGAACAATACCTATGATGTGTACAAACAAATAAGAAGAAAACAACAGGTGTTTAAAAAGAGCTGCTTTTATTTAGATCAAGTAGCAAAGTGGTATTTTGTGCATCTTGACTAAAGCTGGAAAAAATGTAATAATCAGTCCAGGTTTAAGAATTGGATGCTAACAGTTAAGAGTGAATTGTAAAACAGTGGCGACACCTGAATGCTCAATAGCTGCACTTAAATGCATCCGATGCAGACAGCCATAGAAGCACACAAGTTTGTTTTGTTCAGTGACTCCAACCTGCACCTTCCTTGGATCGTAACAGTCTATCATATGCCTTGATAATGGAGCCTCTTCATCCTCTGTCTCTCTCCGTGGCTCCTCTGAGGTCTCCTGAGGTGTGCTAGTCTACAGCTGCTTGGGTCCTCTGTCACTTCCGTCTGCACCCATAGACCTCACCAACGGGAGGTCTAGGCTACTGCTGCTTTGTCAATGTAAAATAAAGACCGATGCAGCATCTGAATGGCTTATTTCTTGCCTCAAATGTTTTCAGAAACAAGTTCTGGTCAACTGTTTTCATCACAGAAAAATCTGCATTTTGTCCAATAAGGTGCAGTCACTGCTTGCAAGGTTGATGGAAAGTGTTGGTTTGTTATTGGCGAGCCCCTGTCAATCATCTGTTGTGACACTGCCTAACTGTACTCCCATCAAGTATCAAACATAAGTAGCAACGTAATCCCCCCAAAGACATCCATGTGCATAAGCAACGCACTCCAGGGCTTGACATGGAGGACCTTGCGGAGGCCGGTGAAGGATGCCTTTGTACTGATACCTGATCCAGCCACTGACCTCAGCACAGTGTGGCAGCTTGGCTCTCCATACACATCCAGGTTTTACTTGCTTTCTTTATTTAATGTGTATTGAATAGAGTACATTACTTTTTTCTTATTTAATTTCATAAATCTATTTCTTTGTGTGAGTTGCATTGATGTTTTAACATTGAAAGTATTACCGTTGTACCTTGACAGACAGGCTAGAGAGGTTAACTTCAATTTAAAGTGTTTAAATTGAACCAAAACCTTTTTCCTCCTGGTTTAAATCAAAAGTAGGTCAGAAAAAAATATGAATATTGATCAGTATCAGCTGTGATGATATCATTATAACCTTTTCAGCTGTACCACCCAGCCCTGATTTGTCATACTACTATTTCCTATATTCACTTTACTATTACAAACTACACCATGTGTAATGTATCTACATATTGTTCATTTGTACTTAATGAATAAAATGAAAAAGCTGAATCCAGCCTCGTAAACGGTGTTTATAAGCATAGCATCGACTGGTGCTATTTAAGAATATAAAAAGTAAAGTATGAAGCTCCAAAGAGATAATACTTAACAAAAAGCAATATGATTCAACTCGTGTTTTATGTTTATTTTAAAATTAAATAAGATCGTAGCACTGTCTTTTTTTTACGACAGCGACACCGGAACCTGAACGCAGCGTTTGTGCAATGAGTTCGTTCTGTGGCTCCAAAAACTACAAATCCCACAAGCGGTTTCATTCAATCTGCGCTTTCGTTCAACTAAAACGTACACTCAGCAGGTACTTGTACCAGCTCCACAGCTGCCCTACAGCGGATGTTCGTGGTGCCACAGACTTTCGCTTTTCATGCAGCGCCAGCATCTGTGCATGAAACACCAATTTTGACCATTTCTCTTTCGCTTATTGTTAAAACAGCTGCAGCGCCCTGTCAAACGCAAACCTCCATTCTCAGGCGACTTTCACTTTCATTCGGCGTCAGAAATAAACACACTTATACTGTTAAACTCTGCCAACCTGCTTCCTATCACACGGCGGGCGGACCGGGGGTGAGGATGGTGAGGTACCTGTGGAGCCGGTGACAGGCGCTGAAGCTCTGGACGCGGGTGATGTAGCCGATACGCTCCGCTGAACCGTGAACTGCAGAGGATCCTGCCATGATCCGAAACTGAGACAAACAAACATCCAGGAGGGGAATAATCTCCTGAGAGGCCGATCACAGGGAGGATGAAGTCGGCTGCTGCTGACGCCCCGCCCCCATCTGACTCAAGCCGCCCGCCCATTGGCTCAGACCAGGGGGCAAACACGAGTCACATGTCCAAGATGCGCGTCCAAAGCCCTCCGGATAAAGTGGTTTAAGTCACAGCAAAACCAACACAAAGTCTTGTGTCATGAAATTATAGATATGTAAGCCAGAAAAGTCTGTCATTTCCCATGATGGATATTATTTAATGAATTAAGATAATTTATTTGCATTCATAAGTGCAAAAGTTTAGATCTTATCACATGTATAGTCCTGAACAAAAGTTGCATAAACTTATAAAGATCATCAACAGTCGTCCTCAAATGTATCCATACCCTTCCATTAAAGAAAAGGCAAAATAGTCACTCAAACAACTAAAAACTGAAAAAAGTAATCATAAATAAAACATTTCTAAATAATAATTTTGTGAAATAAGACATTGCTTTTGAATTGTGGTTGAAAAGAATAATTGAAAAAAAAAAGGTGCAGAAGTCTGATTGAGAGTTACAGGAAACACTTGATTGCAGTGATTGGCTCAAAGGGTTGTTCAACAAAATATTAGTTTATGGGTCCCATCATGCTTGTTTGCTTGTTTTTTTGTTTTTGTTTGTTTGTTTAGTTTTTTGGGGTTTTTTTGTTTTTTAAAAAATATATCTGTTGAACCACAATTCAAAAGGAATGTCATGATTTTCATAGAATTTTTATTATTACTTTTGTCAGTTTCAACTTCTTTCAGTGACAGCTGTTTTTCCTTTTTTAATGGGAGGGTCTGAATAAACTGTATATCATGCCAGTCTTGAATTTCAAATGATTCTTATAACTTAGAATTTTCTGTGATGGAATCATTGAAGCCTATACTTCTCACAAAAAACAACAATCATGCATTTTGGTTATTTTATAGACTTATTAAGGATCTTCTGGAAACATGATAAAATCTGCTGGGTCAAAAATATACATACAAAAATGCCAATATTTGGTTGAATGTCATCTCAGCTAGGTGCTTTTGGTTGCTGTCTACAAACTTCTGGTTGTATCTTTGACCACTCTTAACAGAACTGGTGCAGTTCAACTAAATTCGTTGGATGTCTTACACCGACTTGTGTCTTCATCACAGTCCACAGGTTCTTGATGGAGTAAAAGTCAGGACTTTTGGGAGAGCAGCCTGGATTCTTTATTCTAGCCTGATTTTGCAATTTCTTTACCACTTCTGATCCTTGTCTTGTTGGAACACCAAACTGAATCCAAGACAAAACCTTTTGGCTGATAGTTTTTTCACTGACGCCTTTTCATTACTTTGTGTAAAACACCACTGGCCAGAAATAACCAGAAATATGTTTAAAGAAGAAAAGGTGAGGCCTTTAACCCCAAGAACACCAGACCTACTGTCAAGCACGGTGGTGGCAATATTATGCTCTGGGGCTGCTTTGCTGCTGCAAAGCATCAAGGGGCTAGCATCATTTACTCTGAGCATGGTACCATCCCTTGCAAAGCCCCCATCCATCCATCCATCCATCCATCCATCCATCTATACACCACTTAATCCTCATTAGGGTCATGAGGGGCTGGAGTCTATCCCATCTGATTCAGGGTGAAGGCAGGAGACACCCTGGACAGGTCACCAGTCTATCACAGGGC
>NW_007581539.1:0-7379 GCF_000690725.1 Stegastes partitus | reverse complement strand
TTCCAATCAGATGCCCCCTGCTGGCTGTTAGAAAAGATGCTGGTTTAAAACATTTCTGTGTTATTTCACTTCGGTGTAAAAATATGAAGATAAGTAGGCCACCCACCTCCTGAAACATCCAGTCTGCTGTGATTGGTTAGGACAGAATAGGCACCGCCCACTCGTCTGCATCTGCTCTGCCTGTGGTTTTATAACCATGAAAACCAGCTCAACATGAAAAATAGTCTGGGTTCTTCAATATCGGTGAACTCTCCTTCACAAAATGTTAAAGTGTTTGGATTGTTTGTACGAGGTGCTTATCTACCGTCACATTATTTTCAGACTGTATATTATCCTTTTTGTCAGTGTGCTTTGAGGAGAGCAATGCATTGGGTTCAGTTCAGTGGCAAAAATACTGTAAATATAGCTCACACTTAAATTAGTAGCATTTTATCATGGGCCCTTTTTATGTTGTGCTGCTGACCTGATCCACTGCAGTTTATTGTTTACAAAGTAATGCACCGTCTACGGATGAGGAACCCCACTTCCAAAAATCCCAACCAAACCCTTCAGGAGGACAAAGGAAGAGGCTGTGTTAATTAGCACAACCAAAAGCACAGCAACAACATATAACTTAGCTGGTTTATAGCTAGCACAGGCTCTGTAGTCAAAGGGGAGGCATAAAAAAAGTTTAAGAAAACATTTCTTTGGACAAAAAGTTACTTTATTCTTAATGTTATATTTATCATTTTCCAAGAAATGACGTTCTAAAACCAAAGAGGTACAACTTAGTTTCCAAAATTGTTGGCATTCATTTTCTGTTGCCATATGGGTAAAGATCTTCAAAGGTGCTCAAACAAAACGGTTGATATAACATATTTTACTTCATAGAAATCATAGAAATCCAGGAATTCATCTCGACTTATCTGTGCCATTACGAGCAAGGACAGAAACAGACAAGTTTAATGTGTTGGAAAGAAAAAATAACAATGTGGACAGCATGTATAAATCCTGCACTGACATAATCTCCTAATTGTCCATTTGATATATACATGAACTCCATCAGTCTTCTCCTCCACCTTTGCCTTCGCTTCATTCTGTCTCGACCCGTAACATGAACCCTCCACTGTGAGATTCCAGGTCAACTCATCTTTGGCCACGTTGCTTCTCGACTTCACCTTTCCCATCCCCCTTTGGCAACAGAATGACGAGTCCATGCAGATTGATTGGACAGCTGCCTTTTATTCTAAATGTGTGTACGTATTCTTCCACCTAAACACTAAATGTAAGAACTGAAAGATGAGGAAAAAATCCTGCTAGTTTTTTTAATATTAATCCATCAAGTAACTCTTGGGATCCAGTCCAGCGGTGTTACCTCAACAAGGACAATCTTTATTTCCTAGGTTTAAGATTAGAAGCAGCGTTCGATTTAGATCAGGTTAGAGGTTAAGGTTAGGTATTTATTACAGTAAAGGTGAGCATTAGGGTTAAGGGTTTAGTATTCTTGAACCAAATTAGTCTGTATAGTGTCCCGACAACTTCTGAAAGTAGTTGGCAAAAAATTCCTTTGAGAGTTGCCGCTCTCTTAATTCCAGTGTCAGAAAGTATTAGTCCATGAGTCCAATATGAGTTCTGTGTGTTCCTGCAGCCAATTACCAGAGCACGCAGGACTCTCCAGAACTCACACATTTGTACATGTTGCAACAATGACTTTGCCAGGGTTGGGTTTACCGCCTTAATCCCTGGATGATGTCCACCAATCCCCAAATCTTCTTCATCACGTCTGGCATATTTTATTTCAAAATGGTCAGAACGAAGCACTGATGGAACAGAACACTTATCACCTCCAGTCCCCATGTACAGTAGTCTCTACCCATTCCTTCTCACTGATATTCGGACCTCCGGCAGGGAGAAATCTCAGGGGCCAGTATCCATGCTGGGATAGCTGTGGATACTCAGAACTAAGCAGTAAAAGATTTAAAGTGTAAGTTGTAAAAGGTTCCAAGAAGTGAGCTGTAAAAGATTTAAAAGGCAAATTGTTCAATCAATTAGGCAACTTTTCAGCTGAACATTTTGTTTGCATGGACACCCAGATTCATTATAAGACACTGTGTAAGCAAGTTCTGAGCAAGTGTTTTCAAAAGTTGAACAATGCAACAGAGGCTGTGTTGTCTCTGGCAATGAAGGTGATAATGATAATACTCTTGTCCAAACTGCAGTCCAAACCTGGACCTCAAACAAGAATAAGTTTTGTCGGATGGCTGCAAGGTGGCTCGGGGGTTAGCACCGTCGTCTCTGCATGTTCATCTCGGGTTCTCTGGCTTAATTGGTGATTCTAAATTGTCCGTACGTGTGAGTATGGCCCTGTGATAGACTGGCGACCTGTCCAGGGTGTCCCCTGCCTTCACCCTGAGTCAGCTGGGATAGACTCCAGCCCCCTGTGACCCTAGTGAGGATTGAGCGGTGTATAGATAATTGATGATGGCAGATCCCTACTGGTTTGCTGTGTTTGTTCACTGAATGGCAGCTGCATACATCTATCAGCTGTTCAATTTTCAATTTTAGCAACTGTAATAATCCCACTGATAGATGTTTCTTCTTCTTTCTGTTAAAGAGGCAAGACATCGGCTCCTATACACCTTTTTAAACATCTGAATAAATAAAACTGCCATGAGTTTTAGTAAAATGATCATGTTTCATTTAACAGTGAGTTTGGCTTCTTCCTAATGTTTCTTTTTTCTTACGAAACACTGCGATTGTCCTACTACCAGTACTGCTAATACAACTAACTACAACTGATACTGACGTGGCTGTATCCTAATTTAAAGATTTCCATGCTTCTCTGTTAACCCTAAAACCGCCCCTGTTTGGCAGCTGCTGTGTGTCTGTCAGCCAGCAGCGCTGCAGTGATGTTAAAAGAGTTTCCACAGTGTATTATCAAGGGCCTTGTGGACTGCTGCTGCTGCAGGATGGTGATATTTCACTTACTCTTTATGCACCAGCATGTCTCGTCTCGTTGTATTGTTTCCCCAGTTTGTGCAACTGCTTTCATAAATATTCTTTTTTTTTTTGCAAGAAAATATATCACTTCTTTCTTTTGCTTCTTCATCCAAATCAAGCTATTCGTTTGTTCATCTTGGCCTTCAAAGACTTTTCCACCAGCCTTGGTAGTCATATTTCCCATGCATGGTCATGCTTTTATATCTGCACTCTTCCTGGAGCTAACAAAACTGATTTATACGCGCAGACCTGCACTCAAAGACGGCGATAAATGTTTCACGACAAACACATCTGTTGACCCTCTGAGGATACGGACGAAGGAGCAGACGAAGGATGGACTGGATAGGCGAAAGAAACAGCGGAGGGAAAGTGGAGGGGGAGGAGGAACTTCAGAAAGAGGCGCTAGAGTGGAGTTTCTCAGCTCTTCTGGCACATCTGTCCTTCTTCCGTCCCCGCAGCGCTGACGCAACTGCGAGGGCACACAAACAGGCTCACAAAAACACACTCAGCTGGCTCTGTTTAGCCACGCTGCCTGGATTACTGCATTGTGCTGCCATTATTTAATAGTAGCTTTGGTGCAACACGGAGCGATGTTTATGTGGCCAAGCTTCAGACGGCCAAACGTAACCAATGAAATCATGCTTTTAAAAAAAATGAAAAAGGAGTTTAATAGAATAATAAAGGCCATTTGGTGGATGCTGTTATGCAAAGCTAGTTGTAATAGAACACATATTCCATAATAATTTTTTTACAAAGCATCAAACACCGCTGCAAGTGAAATTAACTGCCTGTACATGAATTGTAATCTTGCTTGTTATGTGAGGTTTGGACAGTGAGATGATGATTCAAGAAGGTCATAAGTCTGCTGCATCAATGGACACAATGCACAACATCTGGTTCCACAACTGCACAGATTGTTAGCATTAGCCGCCCAACGAAGAACTAAACCACCAACTGTTGTGCCCCATTAAGACCATCTGAGCTTGAGATGGCTGTGATGTTGTCTCTTTATTAATAAAGTCACATGAAGCGTTTTAGCATCAATAAACCACCACATGAGTTTTAAGGCTGTGAGACGCACCAGGAAACACCAGGGCACTGGCAACAACCAGCAGTATCTTTAGATCTTGTGGGATGCTGGGTAGGGCTTTCATGGTTCAGGCTTGTTCCAGCACATCCCATAGATGCTCACGGTTTGGAGGCCAGGGCATCACATTGCAGCACTGTCTCTAATGTGATATCATAGCATGCTACTTCACACATATTTTGTGTTGAGATAATGATCAGGGATGGGAGGGTCTTTTGTCTCAATGTCTCAACACAAAAAAACGCATTCTGGTCACTTGGCGTGTTATACGGACGCCCTTCTATGATACTGAGCTTCCAAAAATGACGTTCCTATACAACTAAAACGCATTCTCAGTTACGTTTTGACGGAACCTTTTCCTGGCGGTGCACAAAAACGAACTTGTGCGTAAGAACAAAGGCAAATGCTTTGTGCATATCATCACCACAAGGATTCGCTTGATATAAATTTCATCCTCCACCCAACTTTGTGAGGCTGCAGGCGAAAATGATTGACCACATCGACTGCTCGTACACCAGCAAAGCAAGTAGCGCTTCAAAAAGCAAACGCTTCTTTTGAGGAGGGGCCGTGCAAGGACGCTCTCCGTCATCGACACCTTTACAATCCATCATTAAAAGAGTTGTAATTGAAGCAGCCGCTGCCAGGGTGTGAGGTTTGGAACTCCGTTTAGGTGGGTGGTACGTGTCAGTAGATCCAAGGTTTCCCAGCAGAACATTGCATTGTGATGAGATGATCAGTGTCATTTACATCACCAGTGAGTGGTCTTAATGTTTGATCAGTTTATACAGAGTTCTATATGGTATCTAGTGTATAGATGTGGCGAGAGAAGACTTGAAAGGAGGTTATTGTTTTTGCTGTTGTTGTTGCTGTTTGGTTGCGTGGTTAAAAATCTTTTAAGATCTGTGACACAAGGAGTTTGGACAAAAAATACAAAGCAAACTTTATAAATATATTGGTTATTGATTGACATTTGTTGGAATCTTAAAGTCTGGGCTTAAGTCTTTTCAGAGGAGCTCAATATTGGTGAATTTTCCTGGAATAAATAGATCAAAATGCGTCCCTATTTAAAGTTTTCCTTAGAAGTTTATTCTTGGCAAATAAACCACCAAAAGCAACATTTAAGGGACACTAAATCTCCACACATCTTCTGAAAAACATTTAATTTTCTAAATAAAGATGTGGTTTCAATCTGACGTTGGCTAAAGTTACCTTAATGCATCCCGAACAAAAGAACGTTTTGTTTACGCCCAGCACGCCGTGTGTTTTCAGTGACATGTCAGCCTAATGTCTGACCAACGTCTCGACCGCATGTCCATAGATCCGTCATAATCACAGTTGCACACATGCAAACGCACATACGGAGCTGTGTTATCGTTGCAGTGTTGTGTATCCAGCAAGAGAGAGAGAGAGGGGACGAGGGTGAAAAAGCTCTTTTCAGCGCAGTTCATGTATGGTGAAAGAAAGTCAGTGTGCTGCGCAGAAACACTGCTCATTTATTTGTGTCAGCGCAACCAGGCTGACACACACACACACTTCACTGGCTGCAGCCACCTCACACACCTCCAACATGGACCAACATGCACTAGGGAGGCTAAAAATAGCTCAGCGGGTCCACTGTGGGCTTCCTTTGTGTGAGGTTGGTTGGGACGTTATTAAAAAAGAAAAAAAAAAGGGGGAGGCATAATTACTTCCCTCACCCCCTAAACCCTGCACTCTCACCCACAGACTATTCGTCAGCGACACAACTGCAGCATCAGGGCTTTACTGACCCACTTCTTAAACTATCTCACACAGTGGGGAAAAGGTATGGCTCTAAAAAGGCTGTGAGCTTAAAATGCTGAAAACATATTGAGAAAAATCACAAAACACAGACTGAATTTGACTACTTTTTTCAAACTGCCATGCGGGAAAAATTACATTTCTGTTTTGACAAGAAATTTGCACCAATCATGAAGCAGCATATAAAGTATAGTAAGTACAAGAAAGAGCACAACTTTTACATTTCATATGGATCTTACAGGATTGATAGTTCCTGCTTTAACTTGATGAAGTAATCCAAAGAATGCTTTACACTGCTGAGCCACAACATTCAAACCACTGACAGGCGAGGTGAATAACACTGATTATCTCGATACAGTGCAACGCTCTGCTGACTCCCGGCATTCATGCGACTGTTACTTTGACACGTACCACCCACATAAACATTGCAGCAGCCCCCCCAGCAGATCTACGCCAACACGCCTGATTCATGGATGCAACCCGCAGGACCCAGCAAATCCACCACGAACTAACAGTTTAGAGCTGTTTCGGCAACATGCTAGAGAATGAATATGTTGTTTTAATGTAGTGACTGATTGTTATATGCATGTGTATTTCCTATTTTAACAGTAAATGTTCATGGCTTTAAATAGCCAACAAACAAATTTGAAGATCAGCATAAACAAAACTGGCAGATTGTCCCATAAGAAGCTGAAAAGGTTGTTTCCAGCCTTAAAGAGACACAGAGTCAGCAATAAAAACAGAATATTGCTCACACATGCCTATTCAGCTCTGCCCATAAATCTTCAAGATTGAGATCAGGGCTTTGTGATGGCCACTCCACAACATTGACTTTGTTGTCCTTACGCCACTTTGTAACTAATCTGGCGGTATGCTGAGGGTCATTTTCCACTTGGAAGACCCATTTGTGCCCAGGCTTTAACTTCCTGGCTGATGTCCTGAGATGTTGCTTCAATATTTCCTCATAATGTTCTTTCCTCATGATGCCATCTATTTTGTGAAGTCCCTCCTGCAGCAAAACACCCCCACAACATGATGCTGCCACCCCCATGCTTCACAGTTGGGATGGTGTTCTCAGGCTTGCAAGCTTCCCCCTTTTTCCTCCAAATGTAACGATGCTCATTACGGCCAAACAGTTGAATTCTAGTTTCATCAGACCTCAGGACGTGTCTCCAGAAATGAAGGTCTTTGTCCCTGTGTGCATTTACAAACTGTAATCTGACTTTTTAATGTTGTTTTTGAAGTAATGGCGTCTTCATCTCTGAGTAGCCTTTCAGCCCATTGGTCGGTACAGGACTGGTTTCACTGTAGATAATGACACTGTCTGACCAGCTTCAGCAACATCTTCACAAGGTCTTTTGCTTTTGTTCTGTTGTTGATGTGCACATTTTCGCACCAAAACACTTCATCTCTGGGACACAGAACCCGTCAGCGGTGTGATGACTGGACATTCCCATGGTGTTTATACTTGCATATAATTGTTTGAACAGATGAACGTGGAACCTTCAGGCATCTGGAGGTCCACAATTCTCTT
>NW_007581538.1:0-7427 GCF_000690725.1 Stegastes partitus | reverse complement strand
GGGATTTGTACCAACAGCTGTTTATTTGACTTTAAACTCTGCCTCGTTTGTCTTAAGATAAGATAAACTTTGATTCCTCACTGGGGGAGTTTACAGCAGCCGAAGACAAATACTAGATGATAATATGATAAGATAATAGAGATTATGTACTTCTTTTATATGTAAAGACGATGAATTGACTTATGAATGTGTATTTTTAGCACTTCCTGTCTATTGACTTGCACAGCTTGCTTCTCAAAATCTCTTTATCGTAGCATTTGGTAGTTGTAAAATTCCTCCCATGTGGGAAACCTACTTGCCAATGAGACTGATTCTGATTCTAAATTAGATTATTAGATAAAAGCCGTCAGTATTTTTAGCCACAGTTTGATCAGTTCTTGTCCCGAATTTGAAACCCTCCAACTTTTCCCTTTTATCTGCAGGGATGACCTGATGACGGCAGCATCTGTCTTCTTCGACCTCTTCCTGCATCATCCCAGCTCCGTCGGATAGGACGCCTCCCCCCTCCGTCTGAATCGTCTGCTGTCCCTCCCCCTCCCCTCATCACATCCTCTTCCTTCAAAGACCCCAAACAACTCGGGATCAAACCGCCCTCAAGGCCTCCTCTGAGCTCCTCCCCCTGAACAAAGAGACCATGTATTGCCTACAGTGGCTGCTCCCGGTGCTGCTCATCCCCAAGCCGCTGAACCCGGCGCTGTGGTTCAACCACTCCATGTTCATGGGCTTCTACCTGCTCAGCTTCCTGCTGGAGAGGAAGCCCTGCACCATCTGTGCCTTGGTCTTCCTGGCTGCCCTCTTCCTCATCTGCTACAGCTGCTGGGGCAACTGCTTCCTCTACCACTGCCAGGACGCCGCGCTGCCGGACGCCGCCCACGACCCGGCCATCGTCGGCACCTAGGAGAGGAGGGCGGACGCCGGAGACGAGGGGGAAGAGTGGTGGCGCACTGGGAGGTTACTGTAGAGCGATACTGCCATGCTGTGAGAGGAGGAGGACGGACTGCGGTTCTGTGGGCAGTGCTGGAAGGGAATACCGAGAGCGGCCAGCCAAAGACGGTATTAAAACAAAAAAAAACAAAGGATGCTGTTTAGTCATGCTGTAAAGAATCCGAGGAAGGTGGAGGTGCTGTCGGAGGAGATGATGTTTGGGGGAAAGAGAGGCGCCCAAACTTAAAAAAATAAATAAAATAAAAAAATGCAAAGGGAAAGACGCGCGTGTTTAACTCGGTGCTGAGGAAAGAAGAACTTCACTTTTACAAACGTACAGTATAACGCCACATCAACCTAAAGTCTCCACTGTGTGTCAGTATTCTGGTTCCTTGTTTACTTCCGAGAGAGACTCTCCACGTTCACCCGGGAAACGTTTCGCTCTTCAAACTGCCAAAACTCACACCAACCGCGCTCCTCGCTCCCTCGACGGACTCCGAACGCCGGGCGGCGTCAGATGATAAAAGCCTTGACGTGTTTGAGGGGAAACGAGGAGCGAGGCGCCGTTTTCGGTCCCTCACGTGACCAAACTCCGTCGCCACCTTTTTGTTTTTTGGCTCTGCACATGCTCAACACTTAGAGCACACTGACACTGGACAATCAATAACTATGCTGTGAATAATTCCTCCCCTTTTCTTTTTTCTTTTTGTTTTCTGCTGCATCGCTACCCAAAATGCACCTGGGGAAAGGTGTGATAATGCTGAGGAACTGCCCCGTTGTCGGTGTTGTTGTTGCCCCGTGTGCTCTGCAGCCGCCCCTCTTCCCGCCACATCCAAACCGTTTAATTTTCTTGTGCATGGGTTGTTTTTCTTTCTCCAGTTCACACACACAGATTTCAATGAATTAAAAAAACAAAATGCTGAAAGTTTCCAAAGGGTAGAAGAGTCTGGATGTGTGCAGGCTGAATGAAAGACTTATTTTGTGTGCGTGTGTCATGTGCGATAGTTTCTTTTTTTTGTGATCATAACTGATTTACAAAAGAAAAGACGTGGCGAGACACGAGGAAACAAAGAGGAGATGGTCGGCATTTCCAGCAACAATAAGCAATACGGACTGGAGGGGAAACGCTATCACATTCTCACAAGAAGTTTATCAGTTTCCTCGCGCGTCGCCGCTCCGAGTGTTTCGCCGCCGGACACGAGGTGTTTCTACTCTGTACCTGTTGGTGTGTCTGGGGAGAGTGTGCGTTGTTTTTTTTTTTTTCTTTTCTCGTGTGTGCGTGGCCTCTTGTCGCAGTGCTGACGACGCTCACTGCTACACGACTGCTTTGGTTTTAATTTAAATAAAGTTTTTCCTCTCGACGTGTTGACCTGCGTGGAATTCAGTGTTTGGTTGTTTTTCTTTAAATCCAGCAATCCTCCATTTTTAACTTTATTTCGGGGGGGTTTGTTTTTAGAACTCTGAATAAGCAATCAGCTTCATCTACTTCCTGCAGCAGATTTATCTACACACACTTCCCCATTTTGTCTAAACGCGTTCGGCTGCTTCATATTTCCCACTAGATGGAGACATTCGGGTCCACGTGAAGCTCGTTACACCTTTTATGATCGATGCTCTACGAAAAGCTTAAGCATTTTTATTTAAAATTATATGTATATTTTTTTGCAGGTTTATTTTCTGGGAACCAATGAAACAGTTTCTGGTTCAGGTGTATTTGTGAGTCTTGGAAAAGACTTAACAATTATTTTATATTATTTCCATAATATAAGACCTTCCAAGAGCTGCAACAATCAAGTATTAAAATTCTCAGCTATTAATCCAACCATCAGTTATTTTGATGATTGAATAATTAGACTGAGTTGTTTGTTTATTTGTTTTGGGGAAAAAAAGGATAAAATACTGATTCCAGCTGCCTAAATCAGAATATTTTCTAATTTAAGACAAAAATAAGTCTGTATTATATATGACTGAATATTAATATATAGTTTTCCCACTGTGGGGAAAATCTTGTCAGTTTTTCTTTGTAGGTAACAAAAGAACATTCAGAGTTAATAAAGTATAAATCATCTTATTTAGTCTCTGCTTTTAAGATCTTAAGTCTGACTTTGTTTTGCTGCTGCAACAGTTTATTTGTACTTCTTCTCTTCTACAGCTGTTTGGGGAATTATTTCACAGCAACTTAATGTCTAATTAATCTCATGTACGGGTTGAACAAAGTACATTATTTGACCAATATTTTGGTTTAATTCCATTTTTATTCAGAATTTCTGCCTTCTCCTGAGGTTTTTAGTGGATCACAAGTTTCTTAATCCTGCTGAAAAGTGAAGAACAGCACATATGCTTTCTTTTCTTAACATATTTTCTTTCCCTTTAAGTTATTTTTTTGGCCTTTGTGCCTTTATTTGATAGTGCAGTGAGAGAGAGAGACAGGAGAATGGGAAAGGGCCATGAGCGGGATTCAAACTCATGATTGGCTCATGACTCATGATTCAAACTCCACATTGGGACTGTAGCTCTGCACATGGGACGCCAGCTCAACCAGGTGAGCTATAGCGGCGCCCTTAAACACATTTTCAAGAGTTACTCCAGTCCAATCACGTTACCTGTAATAAAATGAGCCCAGAATATTTTATTAGAAGCTCTGCAGGAAAAGCAGGAAGCTTGACTGAGCGCACTGCAATTATTTAATCATTACTGTATTTAAAAAAAAATATCTGAGGCACTGTAGTTCTCGAAGTGAGAAGTTAATTACAGACAATTTACGTGACTTTCTGGCAAACTGTATTTTGTTTGTGATGCAGATGTCATAAAACACAGTATTTACATCCACACGGTGGATCTGCAGCACATGAAGCGGTTCTTGAACCATTTTATTTCCCACAAACGTGAAGCGATTCAGCTCCACCGAGTGCACAGTCAAGTCCCAATGAGCAACACATCCAGTCACTGTAACACATTTATTTATTAAAACCACAGTTTGACACAAAGCTGGGAACGAATGAGACGAGTTTCAGTCTCCTGAAGTCCCACAAACCTGCAAAACGAACAGCTTTCCATGTAGCACCATCATCAGGTTGACGTTTAAGATGACTGAGTTTGTATTTGTGGCAAAATATCTGCAAAAATAACGACATTCCTACACAAGCGTCTTACGTCTCCTCCATATTTATTCCTTCACACCTTCATTTTACCTTCTTTTATCACAAATCTTCCTCCATCCTTCTGCAAAAGCGGCTGAAAATATAACAATCCGTGTTCAGTCTTTCACTCTGGGTGTCAAAAATGACTCGGATTTATATTTGAGGAAAGGCAGCATGTTAAAAAGAAAACACTTTTAAGTAATCTTTGTACATTTTTGAGTGTTTAAAGTGCAGATCCAGAACCATGTGTCTGTGCAGGAGGAGGATAAAAACAAAAACAACACGTTTCTGAACACCGTTAAGACTCACTCAGCTCTGGTTCTTGTTTATATGCAGAACATTTTGTCAGTTTTGTTCTTACGAGCTCATCTGACCCTGCATCTGATTATGTAAAAAAACAAAATAAAGTGTCTTCCCTGCTGCTCTGTATCACAGAATCCCTCGTGAGGCTTTAACGGAGCTGATCAGAGCTTTGGTATGCTGAAAACTGCGACCTCTGATTTAATTCCAGCGAGTAAATCATCAGGTTCGATGATTTCGAGCATATTTGACACCATAAACTTTGCAAAACATGACGCGGGGTTATCTTGAAAAGCCTCAGCTGCTTCAGTTTCGTTGCTGATAGAAACATATTTTCTCCCCGCAGCGTTTTATTGGCGTCACAAGCGGTCGTTAAAAACTCAAATCTGAGAGGTTTCGGGTCAGTTTAACCGCAACCGGATCCATTTAGTGGTGGGTCGAAGCATCTTCAGTTTACTGGAGCGGCCAGCAGAGGGCAGCACCTGCCTGCAGACTGATCAGGTAACTTATGATGGATTGTCAAAGAAGAGGAGGATGTAAGACGTACTGGAAATAAGAGGAATTAACTTTTTTTTTTTTGGGTTGGATAACGTCAGTCGTCGACTAATTTCGACAGCAAATAATAACTTGAAACCTGAAATTTGGTCCTTTTTATTCTCAGCAGAATATTCTTTGCTGGAACAATGATTCTTGGAAATAAAATCAATTACGGTTCAAGTCAGACGACAAATCAACAACAGTGGAAGTTTAGTCATCAAACTATCGCTGTAAAATGAACATTGGCGCCATAAAACTAGATTACTTCAACAGTTATCAGGCATGTTTTTGGTAATGATTTACCTTTTAAATTATAGGAAAATCATACTATCTGAATTACCAGAGTAGAAGAAAAGTAGTCGTGTACTATCTAGTTGTAGTTGACTGTCACAACTAGTCCTTCCAACCTCCTAGTTCTTGTCCTCGCCACAAAACTAAACTATAAACTCTTCACTGTCCACAAAAACTCAAATGATTGTAATTTTTTTTTTTTTGCAAGACCCCACAAACTTTACATCTAATCTACCACCGCCTGACTTATTTCCCAAACTGAAATCCTACTCGTGTGGTCGCCATTTTCAGAGTGACGATTCGGTACGCCTCAACAGCATCCATGACTTCCTAGAGGCTCAAGGTGTGGCCTTGTTCCATGAAGGGATAGCAAAGCGTGAACATCGGTGGACCAAGTGCACTAAAGTTTAGGGAGACTACGTTTGAAAATATTGCTAGAACAATCTTTCTCCGTTGAGGCTGATAACTTTTTTTTTTTTTAAGCAAGTACCGTAAATTCCGGACTATAAGCCGCCACTTTTTTTCACACGCTTTGAACGCTGCGGCTTAAACAATTATGCGGCTAATTTATGGATTTTTACGAATTTGCCTCGAGAGGCTGAGGAAGTGTGTGTGAAGTCATTCTGAGGCTGTTCAACTCCGACACTGAAGACTTTAGTGGTTTTAGTGCAGGAGGAAGATGAAGATCGCGATCAATGACTTTTCCTGGTAGGCTGCTGTATTTTTTTTAACCAGCCATGTTACAGGCACTGTTGGGAAAAAAGACATTAACGATGCGTATTTAATTAAAAGTTAAAATCTTTCTGTGTAAACATCTCATGTTACAAGGTGGACACCTGCAGCTTAGAGACAAGTGCGGCCTGTATATGTACAAAACTTGTTTTCTTTTTAAAGTTAGAGGGTGCGGCTTATATTCAGGTGCGCTAATAGTCCGCAAATTACGGTATTTAATGAAACATCCATTTTCAAAATCTGCTGCTTGGTTTTAGTGTGTTGTAAGTCAAGGTTACTTTTTCCTGATAACGTTACAAGCAATTCAGCCATGATGTTTGCTGGTATCAACATCACCTCTGTGCACCTACAACAAACCATTTCATCTAAAAACCAAGAGAAAACGTTGACCTACCACCCATAGACCTGCTGATTCCCGTTCCATGTTTGTTCGTCTATTAAAGTCCAACATTCACAGGCAGCAGAGGCACAGTTTAAACTTGTTATTCTGGATTTATTTAGTCCTTCTGTCCTTAAGGTTCATGTAATATTTTGGATTTTAGCCCTTTATTTCTCCTCACCAACACACCTGTGATCATATGTGAAATAACAACAACATATTCATCCTTCATTTTCCACTAAAACAACCAAGCAGGCTGTTGAACGAAAATCCCAACACTGGAACACGTGACCTTCTCATTGGGTTAAATTACTAAAGTGGTGCTGCAACAGAACATCTTCCAACAAAACTGTAGGTATCCGACAAACATAAATTCAAGTTCTCAGTAAAAATAATAAGACAGGATGAAGCTTTGGCGCGAAACTCCGACATCAGTGAGTGAAAGATCCATCCAGAGGAAGCTGAAGCCACCATCATTAGATCTTCTTCTGCGCTCGGTTCTTTGGGATTTGTAGCTACGTGAAGGTTTCCCAAGAAGTAAAACAACTCATTTGATCCAACACAAACTTGGTTTAAACTCAGTCTCTCGCCTTGAAACTCGACATCGTTGAGGCTTTTCGTGTTTCAGATCCAAGTTTGTTTCCTATAAAATGGTAATCTCAGTCTCTTGGTTCTGGTAAGCCTCCTCCTGCATCTCAGTGTCCAGCTGGTCCATCCTCTGGAAGGCCTGGTATCCTTTTTTACCTGCCGACGGACAACAAAAAAAGTGTAATAAAACAAAACGTAACAAAACAAAATGTAAATAAGGAAGAATTATGGTTTGTACCGAAGGAGAGGACAGTCTCTCTGGCGGCGCTTCGGAGATCTTCATCCGCTGATCTCCATAAATCTGCTATGTGGTCGACACTCTCCGTCGCCTGGCAAACACAAACACAGTGACAGCTGGTAACGTGGCAGACGCTGCTGACAAACTGCACTTCTGCGAGTGTTTCTGCTTCTGCTGACTGGGTTTTTTTTTGTAAAACTCACCCTGAGACACTTGAGAGCCAGACAGGAGCCCTGTTGGACCTGAACGTCGTCGCTTTTCAAACTCTCCGTGTAGTAAACCACCGCCTGCAGAAGAA
>NW_007581537.1:0-7483 GCF_000690725.1 Stegastes partitus | reverse complement strand
AATGTCTGTGGGTGTTAAACTTCTGCCCTTAAAACGGCTTCACTGGTGTTTCTGGAGGATGAAAATACAAAAATTCTCAAAATTGGAGTAAATTATTTTGCATAACATAGTTTTGGTTCCCAGAGAATAAATAAATAAATGAACTCAGAATCTCAGACGGTGGAGAAACCACGCTGACTGAACTGATCCCTGCAAAATAAATAAATGAATCAGCCTGATCTGTGCTTCAGACGGCAGCCGGAGCACCGAGAACCAAGAGCTGCAGGAACTATGTTGTTCAAATTTAATAAAGAATTTATTTTCACGCACTTAAAATAAACAAAATGCAAGATTTTGCTTGTTTTCAGGGAAAATCTATAAAGTTTTATTTGTTTAACAATTTTTCAGTCTTTCATTTGCACATCACTTCTTTTTTAAAACCTTTTTTCTTTTCCCTGATTTAAATAGTTAAAAATACAACGTTTTACAATAAAGTGTTGAAGCTGTAGATATTTAGTTTTTATTGGTTAAGGTGTAAATTAATACTTAAAACAGGGAAAATAAAATGGCAGTGAAGCGGCTGTTTTCTGATCCAGAGGAGCTGATTTTATAACAAACGGAGGAAACGTGAATCTCACAGACAGGACTTTATTCTCTCGCCTTCACAACTACAGGACAGGACGCTTCATACAAAAATATTGGTCACCAACGTAAAGGCTGCTTCTGCCGTCAGGTGTCAGAGCTGTGATGGAACCGGGCAGAGGCACAGTTTTATCTAGAACCTTGGAGAACATGTGGGTTTATTCCTTGGTGGCCATGTGAGCCATCAGGTCACAGACTCTGTTGCTGTAGCCGAACTCGTTGTCGTACCTGCAAGAGAAGAAGTCGGGATCAGCTCCGGAAGTCAACGTGACGTCATCAGACCGTCAGTGGACGTGGAATTTATTTTATCATAAACTCTGGATGCTTAAAATAGCATTTGTGAAATTTTAGATTAAAATGTCAAATAGTTTGAGTTTTTTTCAAGCTACCCGTCGACCCGCTTCAAAGTTTTTTTCTCACATTGGAAGTTGAGGCTGTTTGAACAACAACATCTCTTCTGTCATTGATTTAGAATCCGTAATATTCAATGAATTTAAGCGTGAACAGTTCTGAGACGTGAAAGTTCATTTAAAATAACTTGTTTTTGTGACCACATTTCCTATTGAGAGTATTCTACATGTTCAGGTTTATACTATTGTGACCTTTGTGCCAAAGTAAAGTAAATCAGTAAAATAAAAGTGGAAATAAAAAGAAGAATAAATAAAAAATAAATAAATGATGTGGCATTATTCAAAAATGATTCCATAAAAGAAAAGGCTAATAAAAGTAGAAATATAAAGACAATAAAATAAATGTATTTTTAATGTTTTTATTTTTTAGCTTTATTTTTTAATGTCACTTTAAAAGCAAAGGAAATCTGCACAGAAACAGCATTCCTACTGCACACGTTTCCTTTTTGCTTTTAAAGTGACAAAAAAAAAAAGAAAGAAATTTAAAAATAAAATAAATTTAAAAAATAAAAATATTTTATTGGTCTTTATATTTCTACTTTTATGGATTCATTTTTTGATTTTATTTATCTTGTTATTCTTTTATTGATTTATTTTTGTCATTTGGCGCTCTCACTGCTCCACATGCAGCTCCACCTTGTTCAGAAAACATCACAAGTTAATCAGTTGTTTTTAGTTAATGTGCTCAGAGATGGAACTTTTCATGACAGAGTTTCCATAATTTAATTCACCCACAGGAGATCGTTTGATCTACTGTCCAATATCACAGATTCTGAATCAATGATGAGAAATAACAGTGAACATTTTATTGTTGGTCAAACGGCCTCAAATTTCAATGTGAGGGAAAAAAAACTGCTGAAAGTGGATCGCCCCAAAAAAAGAAGTTTCACAGAAAGTATTTGGTGTTTTAATCCCCGACATCGAACCCCGTCTGAGCCGAACGACTGAGGATGGAGGTTATAAACTCACCACGACACCAGCTTGACAAAGTTGTCATTGAGGGCGATGCCGGCGCCAGCGTCAAAGATGGAGGAGTGAGTGTCGCCGTTGAAGTCCGTGGAGACGACCTGCAGGAGAACAGAGTTGACGAACCGTTAACGAACTAACCCAAAGCTGAGCATCTGATGGAGACGCCTGATGAAAACCTGGAAAAGTTTGGAGACTTTTTCCAAATTCAGGTTAAAAGCAGGCTACTGGCTGGATGTGTCGGTGGCCAACAAACATCTTTAACGAGCCCCTTCAGGCTTTTTGAACTGTTATAAAAGGCTCAGTTTTATACCTGGTGCTCCGTGTATCCCAGAATTCCCTTCATGGGTCCTTCAGAGGCGGCCTTCAGCACCTTCTTGATGTCGTCGTATTTGGCCTGAAAGTAGAAAGTCGTAATTTCATGACCTGCTGAGAGGAAAACTCTGCTGCTCATCGGTTACTTCTCAGACCACCGTTTCACTCACGACCGTTTTATTGCTCGCCAGCCTGATGCTGCGACATAAACGGGGATAAAAGACGACACTAAGCTGGAGGTTGATATCTAATGTCTGTTTTAATCCTCCTCTTGCCTGAGACTCTGAAACCCATCAGACGACTTCATCTCAAAGGATGTTTCAGTTCTTAAAAAGCTTCTTTAGGACCGGGGAGGCTGAAGAGGAACCAGGACCGTCCTGAAGCATCGAGTAAAAGAGGCGACACAGCTGGAATATAGAAACCCTGTGAGAACAGGACTCATGTCTACAGGATATAAACACCGTCTCTGTGCTGCAGCTCTTAAATCAACATCTGCTCATTCTGCTGTGTGCTGAACTAAACTACAGGCAAACGGAAACTTTCCGATCCATTGCTTCGTATTTAAACTCAGACTTTGTGGTTTCGACACCTGCAGAGTTCAGGAAGGCATGAAGAATAACAGGAGTTTGCAAACGATCGTTGTGAAGCTGACGGTTTCTTTTATAGAAAAAGAGATGATAAAAAAGGAAATTTACAGCCAGATGTCAGGCAGGTTTAGGAGCGTTTTCTGTCGGGTTTGTAGAGATCAGCTGCTCAGAAGAAACTCATCTCTGAATAAAACAGGATGTTTAATTGTTGTCGTAGATTAATCGTAGCAGCTGGACCTGCTTGAGTTCCTTGAAGACGTTCCACCTTCATCCAAGAGGCTTCATCAGCTCTGACTGATTAGTTGGGACACACCGAGCCACAGAAGACCTTAACGAACCCCTTTGTGTCAGGGGGAGCGCTACCGACTCACATAACGAGGGGGAGGAGCAACAAACCCCCAATTGAAACCCAAACTCAGGTGTTAACGGCTCCTTTAGGATGTCAGTATCTGGATCTCCCAGCTCGTCAGTCAGAGCTGATGAAGCCTCTTGGATGAGAGGTGGAACGTCTGCAAGGAACTCAAGCAGGTCCAGCTGCTACGATTAATCCATGAGAATAACGGTGACCTGGAGGACTGAGGATCTTCAGACAAGTTTAATTAGATGTGTGGCGACTCACAGGTTTCTGCAGACGGACGGTCAGGTCAACCACGGACACGTTGGGGGTGGGAACCCGGAAGGCCATGCCGGTCAGCTTTCTGCAAAACATGGATCAGAACCTGAGTACTGCATCTCCTCAGAAACAGCAGAACCAGCTGGTGTTAAAGAGCGTTGGTGGCACCGACCCGTTGAGCTCGGGGATGACCTTCCCCACGGCCTTGGCGGCGCCGGTGGAGGCAGGGATGATGTTCTGGCTGGCACCGCGGCCGTCCCTCCACAGCTTCCCGGACGGTCCGTCCACCGTCTTCTGGGTGGCCGTGATGGCGTGAACGGTGCTCTGACAAACACACACACGGTTAAACGACCTCAAACCCGTCTCTGGTAAACTCTGGTCGGTGAATGGAAGTGATGCTCACCATCAGACCCTCGACGATGCCAAAGTTGTCGTTGATGACCTTTGCGAGAGGAGCCAGGCAGTTGGTGGTGCACGAGGCGTTACTGGGGAGGAGCAGACAGCAGGTTGGATTTCACAAACCTCAGTTTCACAGAAACGTTTCCTATTTGGGACAGTTGGTGCAGAACCAGACTGCAGGTTTACGTCCTCTACAGAGGATCTAGGAGTCGGTGGAGGTGACGGTGGAGGACGGCCTCATCATCCAACATGGACGTTTTTATTTTACCCTGATGCTGCCATTTTATTTATTGTACTTATACATTTTGCAGATGTCATCTCGCGCCAATTCTGCACCGAGTTTGTTTTGTTTGTTGCTGAACTGGGAACCTGGAACTAGAATTCTTAACGGTTCTTCCCCTCAGAGACGTATAAAGCATTCTGTCTGACACTTGTTTTAACTGAGGCTTCCTGCTTTTAGGGAATTCTAGAGAAATGTAAACACCAGAAATCCCTCCAGTGAAAGAGTTCAAACTGAGCTGAATGAGATGAAACCAAAACGACAATCAGTCTACGATGAGCAGCACGAGACACAAAGGTGAGAATGTGACATTTAAAATGTGACTAAAGACAAAAACTGGTTTCTTCTAACAGGAATGAATTTGTAGTAAAACATTGAGGTGATGTTTCTCGTGCTGACGTTTTATATCTGTGAGCCTCAGCTGTTTAACGGGATATTTATTCTGTTTTATTCAACTTTGAGTTTTCTTCACTTTGCGGCTGCTGAACATCTGAAGCTCGACTCGTTTTCATCTCGTTTTACTTGCAGCTCGTTTCGGGTTTCAGTTCACGTGACCAACTTTGCCTTTTGATGTTTTGTTCTTGTTGTCCAAGTTTTTATTTTGAGTTGAAATAAAGGTTGAATAATTGAGAGGAAACTTATTCATAAATTATATACAGATGCTGCACAGGAACCAGTTCCTCAGTGGTACTGTGGAAGAACCGTTTAGCGTTTGGTTCTTTATAGAACCACTTCTGCAAAGAGGAGCACATTTTCATTTTTTTTTACAACTCGTACAGGAACGTTCTGCGGTTCCCAACTTTAGGAAGGAGCTCCCATCCAATAAGACACGTGTTCCCAAAGACAAAACAGATTATTTACAGGTTTCATTACTGCAGGAAGAGCAGCAGAACTCAGAGACCGGGTTTAAGTTCTACTGAAACGGCTGGTAAACCTGCAGTGGACTCTATAAATAACACTGAAGGTCGCTTTGTGTTCTTTGGCGTCGGTTCTCCTTCTTGGATTGTGTTTGGAGACGCCGACATGTTAAATATCGAGTCTTAGTCTAAAATAATTTGATAAAAGCAGAAACTTGTGTCTGATCAATCCAAGACCAGCGACTGAATCCTTTTTAATTTAAGGCTCTTAAAATATAATTTGCATTTTTTCCTGCAGTGCATCAGTTGGTACAAGAAAAAAATCTCAAGACCAACAAGTTGAAGGCCTTTGTTCGTCTGGATATTTCAGAAATAGATTTCACAGTCATGTTGTGTCTCCTACATTCACTGATGAAGTTCTTTTACTCATATTTTGAAGCTGCCCGTCAGAAAACTGTTTCAGCGCTTCGGTCAGTTCCGGTTCTTTGTTTGGTTTCTCATCTTTCACATCCTGTTTCAGAAACGCAACGATCGGAGGCGTGTTGTTCTCACCTGACCACCTTCAGCGAGTTGCTGTACTTCTCGTGGTTGACGCCCATCACGAACATGGGGGCGTCAGCGCTGGGGGCAGAGATGATGACCCGCTTGGCGCCGCCCTTCAGGTGAGCCTGAGGTGGTACAAGTCGGTAAATCACTGTTCTCAGTCACAAACTGAACATTTCTACATTTATTAAAACAACCAGCAGGTACAGAAGCCTCCTCCCTGCTGGTGAAGCCATTAAACTGAACATTTGTTTTACATTCAGTACATGGTGAACATACTGAGGCCTTCTCGATGGTGGTGAAGACTCCGGTGGACTCGACCACATACTGAGCTCCAGCTTCACCCCATTTAATGTTGGCCGGGTCCCTCCTGGTGGAGAAACACAGAATAAAAAAAGGTTAGAATGTGGTTTTACCGATGTGTGTGTATGTGGATCTGACGGTTTAAATAAAACCCAGCGGGTGAACGCACTCGTGGAAAACGGTGATTTTGTGTCCGTCGATCACCAGTTTGTCGCCTTCGATCTTCACTTCGCCCTTGAAGCGTCCGTGAGTCGAGTCGTACTTGAACATGTAAACCTGAACAAGAGACGAGAAGATGGTATAAATATTAGAAAAGCCTCTTTTAAAATTGGAGTTACAAAAACAAACCCCCCAAAAAATAATGTATAGAAAACCTGAAAATGGTAGAAAAAACTGAAAATGATAAAACATTAAAAAGAGGAGGGAAAAAAAAATTCAAAGATTAGAAAGAAAACCACAGAAAAGGCAAAAAAAAAACAAAAAACAACAGAGCAAACAAACACTAAAAAAAAGACACGAACACGTCGGAAAAGATCAAGAAACATTTGAAGAAAGGGAACAAAGCATTAGAAAAACTAAAACTTCTGAAATTAGACAGTTATAGGTTTGGAGAAAAAAATGAAAATTACAGTAAAAAAAAAAAAGCCAAGAAAACCCCAAATAAAGACCAAAAACAGTAAATTAGAGAAAGAAAACTAAAGATGGAAACATTAGAAAAGGCAATAAAACACAAAAAAGCCAAGAAAAGAGAAAAACTAAACAAACGCTGTGACGACAGAAAGAACATCAGAAAACACAAGAACATTTAAATGGAATAAAATATTACAAAGAGCCGAGAAAACGTCTTCAATTAAGATCAGAAACTATATAAAGTCGAATTCAAACACCTGATGGCTTCAGGCGGGTTCTGAACCGACTGTTCTGTTTGTTCCACAGCGCTGCAGTTAAAACACGGTTCTCCTGTTCTCAGTCTGAACTGTGGAACCTTCTGCCGAATCAAGACTTTAAGAGTTCTGAGTAAGAAGTGAAGCCACAAGGTGGTGCTTGATGGATCACGTTGTGACTCCAGACTTTAGAGCAGGGGTGTCGAATCCTGGTCCTCGAGGGCCACAGTCCACCATGTTCTAGATGTTTCCTTCTTCCAACACACCTGATTCAAATGATCAGCTCATCATCAAGCTCTGCAGAAGCCTGATAACCATCCTGAGTGTGTTGGAAGAAGAGAAACATCTAAAACATGCAGGATTGTGGCTCTCGAGGACCAGGATTGGACACCCCTGGTTTAGAGGCTCTGAATCTGTGGTTCTGCTGCAGGCTCACCATGTACTCGAGGTCGATGAACGGGTCGTTGATGGCCACGATCTCCACCTTCTTGGAGGTGAAGGCAGCTCGAGTCACCAGACGGCCGATACGACCGAACCTGAAAGCGGCAACAGAGCAGTTAGTCAGAACGGCCACTAGATGGAGACAAGAAACCAGGAAGTGTAACCACGGTCACCGATGGTCTGCTGGGACCAGATCTTGATCTGATAACGGAAAAATGAGACTCTCTCTCATGAATCCTCTGAGCAGCTTCTGGCTCATTTTTC
>NW_007581536.1:0-7556 GCF_000690725.1 Stegastes partitus | reverse complement strand
ACATGGTAACTCAAAAGAAAAAACTAAATTAATATAAACAGCAAAAGAATCCATATAACTTCACCTTGTAAAATGTGTGCACTCCATACAACAAATGTGAAGCTAAAGGAAAATAAAGAAATTGAAAATCAAATAAACTGTGATGGGAATGTGAATTGTTTGGGGTGTGGTTGACTGCAAATTAAAAACAGGTGTGGTTAAATGAGGCGAGTGTGTGCACATTACCATTTTAAATGCCATGTGTGGCCTTGGCCATCACACACTCCCACCATTGATGCATACTCTCAACACTGTATAAATTATACTGATTTCAGTGTTGTAATCATAATGATTACAATAGGAGAATTGAGGAGTGTCGCCCATTGTGTTTGTGTTTTGTTGATTCGTGTGAGTGTGAGGCATGCTTTCAGGAAATGTGTGTAAACTGTATCAAACCAAACTAATGCTGTGCTGCGTGTTGTTGTGGTGGGAGGCTGCTGTGTGTGTTTCAGTGAATAAACCTGAGTGAAGCTTCAACTTCTGCTCTGGATCTCTGACACTGAATGCACAGACTGACCCACAACACAACACAACACTCCTCATTTTACCTCCTACGATTTAACAGAAGTCGACCTCCTTCTCTTTTCTCTTTTTCTGTCTCAGCAGTAATAACAGACAACTCAGTTCCTCTTCTCCACCAAGACCAGCGTGTGTCTGGGGCTTCCGGACAAGATGGCGGAGAGAGTGGACGCATAGTGAAGTAGCTCACCCAAGTCGGTCGAAACCCCCTCCATAAACAGGACACGACTCGATTAAAACTGAGGTATGAGTGGGGCTAGCAAAACAAGAAGCCGGAAAAACGCCAACAAGCAAGGTAGAACAGAAAAACATCCCGAAACAAGCACAAACCCCGAACACGAGGTTAGCGAAACAGAGGAAGACGCGACTATGGACCAAGCTGAGGCTCTACGAGTGGGACTAGCCACTATCAGCACAGATATTAGAGATCTTAAACACGATTTAAGACACGAACTATCCACCTTTAAAGACGAACTGAAAAGAGAGATGAAAGAAGAAATCACGAATCTACAACAAGAAATAGACCGTAAGTTCACAAAGAATAATACCGAGCTACAACAACAGAAGGCTAGCATCTCCGAAGCCCAGACACGCATAGCGGAGCTGGAGGAATGGCGGACAGAGGCGAACGAGGCGCTGCTGGATATGTGGGAGCAGACACGATAGATGCAGGGAAAAATAACGGATCTTGAGGGGAGAGCAAGGAGAAATAATATCCGAATCTTTGGCTTACCAGAGGATGTAGAAGGAGACTCCACTGCCAAATATCTGGAACAACTGCTAAAATCTGAACTTGAACTGCCTGAAGAAACCAACCTGCAGATCCAGCGAGCTCACAGAGCCCCTGCTCGAAAACCGAACCCAACTGCAACTCCCAGATCGATTGTGGTAAACTTTCTACAGTTCGAGATGAAAGAAATGATCCTGAAGAAAGCGTGGCAAAAGAAGATAATGGCAGGAGGTAAACAACTTTTCTTCGACCACGATTACCCTACCGAGATTGTCCGGAAACGAAAGGCGTATGCGGGCATTAAAAAAGTCCTGAAGGAGAAGGGTGTACGCTTTCAAACACCTCACACGAAAATACGGATACACTGGGACACCGGAGTAAAGACGTATGAAAGCGCCGCAGAAGCAGCGAACGATATGACGAAAAGAGGACACATAGTGGACGCACCTGCCGAGGACACCGGCGCTACGGGCAGAGAGAGGATGCGAGGAGCGGCGGAGTGGCAGCGAGTGAGGGGGAAAGAATCGAGACGGGAAACGGCGCAACGAGCGAGGGAAAAGCTACAAGATTACCAACTGAGATCGTAAGAGCCTTGTTTAACATATGAGGTACCTCTGTGGACAACGGGGAAAAGATATACTAAAGGATTATAACAACAGGACTAGTTGGACAGACACGACAACAGAATCTGTGAGTATTGAATGAACCTCTGTCCATATGTCAGACTGAAATGCCGAAGAAACGGGCGAACTGATCCGCAGACCATAATCAAAAGTGATGGAGACTTCTTTTATTTAAACAAAGCAATAAGGACCGATTTGAGTGCGTTCAAAGTAGTTAAGTTGGACTTGTCTAGACACTGTGTAAGCACACAAGTTATGCTTAGTTCTAGGTCTAGAGAGGGGCCCTCTGTGAAAAAGAGGATATCCCCTCCACCTTCCAACGGGGTACCGGGGCAGGAACAAACACCCTGTATCTGGAAGCATATGTTTTTTCATGTTTATGTTGTTATGTTTAATGTTCATGAGTGTTTAGTTCAGGACTGTACGGGAGTATATCTTCAGGAAGTAACAAAATATACAAATGGCTAACATGGCTAATATAATGTCACTGAATGTTAATGGCTTAAACATGCCAAAAAAAAGAGAAAGGGTCATGACTAAATTGAAGAAAGAAAAACCACAAATTGCGTTTCTACAGGAGACACATTTATCCCAACAAGAGCATGATAAATTAAAAAGATATGGATATAGAAATCTATACTACAGTTCATATAAAGAGGGGCATAGAAGAGGAGTAGTAACATTATTATCAAACACAGTTCAATTTGAATATGAAAAGGAATTTAAAGATGCAGAAGGCAGATATATTATAGTAAATGGAAGACTAGAAAATGAACCAGTAACACTGGTAAATATTTACGCACCCCCAGAAAGTGACAAATACTTTTTTAAGACACTGTTTGATATACTAGCAGTAGAATCAAGGGGAACTCTAATCTGTGGGGGAGATCTCAATGTTGTTATGAATCACAAATTGGACACTACAAGTCTTAAAAAGACCAAAATGCAGTTGACAAAATTTATCAACATATCATTGAAAGAGATGGGAATTGTAGACATATGGAGACACTTGCACCCCCAGGAAAAGGACTTCACCCACTATTCAGCAGCACATAAAGTCCATTCAAGGATAGATTACTTTTTTATGAATGTAGGGGACAGTCACAGAGTGGAGGAATGTAGAATAGGTGGGGCAGATGTGTCAGACCATAATCCACTTTACATAAAAATATGTCTGAAAAACAGAAAACGTCATACACTATGGAGATTGAATGTAGGATTATTGAACAATGAACAAAGAAAGGAAAAGATAAAAAGAGAAATAGCAACATACATGGAAGAAAATGATAATGGAATGATAGATCCTACAATATTATGGGATGCGCTGAAGGCGGTCATGAGAGGAAAGTTGATAGCTGAATCTACATATGCAAAAAGGGCTAAATTAGAGGCATATAGAAAATATGTTAAACAATTAAGGGAATTAGAGCAGAATTACCAGAATACAAAAGATCCAGAGACATACCAACAAATCAAAGACATAAAAACAAAAATAGATGAACTATTGTTAAATGAAGCAGAAAAAAGAAACACATTCTTGAAACAAAATTACTATGAAACCGGCTCAAGGGCCACTAAATTGTTAGCAAGACGAATACGTAGACAACAAGTAATTAACAATATATATAAAATTAGAGACCCCCATACAAATGAGTTAACAGATAAACCAGAAAATATTGAGGAAATCTTTAGGAGATACTATACAGAACTATATACGCAACCCATAGCTGCAGATAATGAAGAAATAATAACATACTTAGATTCACTGGATTTACCGTCAATTGGTAAATTACAAAATGAAACATTAACAGCTGATATTACAATAGAGGAGATAAACTCTGCAATAAATACATTAAAGAATAATAAGTCACCAGGCAGCGATGGCTACCCAGCAGAGTGGTACAAGATATTCAAAGAAGAATTGGCACCACTACTTCTAAACTCTTTTAATTGGACACTTCAAAAGAACAAAATACCACCATCATGGTCTGAAGCCATAATCACAGTCATTCCAAAACCAGGGAGAGATAAGGAACAATGTGGGAATTACAGACCAATTTCAATATTGAATATAGATTACAAGATTTATACAACAATTATCTCGAAACGACTAAACAGTTTTATAACAGAATTAATAGATGAGGATCAGACGGGATTTATAAGAGGACGCCAAACACATGATAATGTTAGAAGAACCCTGCATGTAGTAGATCAAGTGCAAAGGTCAAAACAAAGCACCATATTAGTAAGCATCGATGCAGAAAAAGCATTTGACCGAGTCAGTTGGCAATTTTTATATAAAGTATTAGAACGTTTGGGATTTAATAGCAAATCAGTACAATGTATTAGGACATTATACCAAAAGCCTACGGCCAGAATTAAAATAAATGGAAATCTGACAGATAAATTAAATTTACAGAGGTCAACAAGACAAGGTTGCTGCCTATCTCCCACTTTATTTGCCCTCTTCATAGAACCTTTAGCACAGGCTGTCCGCCAGTGTTCAGAAATTAAGGGAGCTGTGGTAAGTGCAAAGGAACATAAAATAGGACTCTTCGCGGATGACGTTATAGCATACCTTGAGCAACCAAATAAATCACTCCCTGCATTGATAAAAACATTGGAAGCATATGGACGGCTGTCGGGATACAAAATTAATATTACGAAAACACAGGTACTAGCACTGAATTACACACCATCAAAAGAGATCCAGGAATCAATCAACCTTAATTGGAATCTAAAGAAAATTAAATATCTGGGGGTTATTATCACTAAAACGCTAACCAAACTATACAAAGCAAACTACGACAAGATAAACGAAGAGATACAAAAAGATATTGAAAGATGGTCGACTCTTACACTAGACTTGACTTCAAAAATTGAAATAGTTAAAATCAATATATTACCGAGACTTCTTTACTTATTCTAATCTCTACCAGTAGAGATTCCCCAAAAACAATTTATAACATGGAATAGGGTTCATTTGGGGAGGCAAGAGACCTAGGGTCAGGTTGGAAACTCTTCAGCTACCAAAAGATAGAGGGGGTATGGGCCTTCCGAAATTAAAGAATTATTACCACGCTGCCCAGTTAAGATATATTGTGTGTTGGTGTGATTCAGTATACTCAGCCAAATGGAAAGAGATGGAAAAAGAATATGGGAAACACCCAGTTCAGAATCTAATTGGAGATAAAGATACATATAAGGAAATTAAAAACCTGATTGATCCGATCGCACAGTTTTCTCTCGATCTGTGGTACAAAATAGTAAAAAATCTTAAAATAAACCAGGATATAAATCAGCTTAGGTGGGTAGCATATGACAGCAAATTTAAACCAGCCGGACTTGATAAAGGATACAAAGAGTGGATAACCAAAGGAATAACAGCATGGTGCACTTTAGAGAAAGAAGGGGAGCTGGAGAGTTTCCAAACAATCAAGGATAAATATGATTTGAACAAACACGAATTTTACAGATATTTACAGATAAGACACTACTATAAGAGTGAAATCAAGAGGGACCCCTCCACGGAAAGGAATGGTGTGATCCAAATTCTAATAAATTCATATAAAGAAACCAAAATCAGAGTTATATCTGCGATATACCGGAATTTGATGACAGAGAAGTATAACACAAAATATATAAAAGAAAAATGGGAATCAGAATTTAAGATAAAAATCTCAGATGAAGATTGGCAAAATATGTGGAAAATACATCAAACATCCACCAATTCACGGATGTGGAGGGAATTCTCATGGAAAAACCTGATTCGTTTTTTTATCACGCCCAGGGTTAAGAGTAAATATATGATGAAAAATCTACCATGCTGGAGAGAATGTGGAGTTTCCAGGGCGGATCACTCCCATATATTCTGGAACTGCCAAAAAATTGTAATATTCTGGAAAATGGTACATAGAATGTTACAGGAGATACTAGGTTATGATATTCCGATGGATTGCATGCTATTGTACTTGTGTAACTTTTCTGAAGAAAGCATACCAAGTAGAGACAGATATCTTGTAAAAATTCTGTTAATTGCCTGTAAAAAAGCCATAACAAGACAATGGGGAAAAACAGAGCCTCCTAACACGAAACAATGGACAGAGATCGTAGAGGAAATTTATATAATGGAAAAAATAACTCATCGCTTGAGATTGCAAGAAGCACAACATGAAGAAAAATGGTTGAAATGGACAATATACAAGACCCAAAACAGAAAACGGTGACTTAATAACACATGGACTGAATGAACAGATAAAAGTGAGAGAATTGAAGGACTCATAAACACTAAGCTCCCACCCTTTTTTGTTTTTGTTGTTGTTGTTGTTGTTGTTTTCTTTATTTCTGTATTACTCATGTTCGACCACTTGTTCTGGTCATGCAGTGTTGAATAATCAAAAACGATATAGTTGCAATTGAGACCTGTATGGATAAATCACAATATACGTGTATTTGGAACAACAATAAAAATGAAAGTTAAAAAAAAAAAAAAAAAAGACCAGCGTGTGTCAGCATGTTGTGAGCGATGTAAACGATACCAAACTTCTTCTCCTCCAAGTCAGTCCTGTGTTGACACACCGTTCACGACACACTTCTCCTGCAGTTTGGTAACAGATGCAGCGCAGAGTATAACAGTGTTTGATCGATCCGCGCTTCATGAAGGACTTCCTGGATTCTCGACACACTCTGAAGCCTCAGCACAGTAACGTCTCATCACTACTGCTTTAACCTCAGTGATGCTGCTGTTTGTTTCTGCTCTGTCATGATTCTACTGGTTCACTTCTTATGTCACTACAAACTTTGGATCACTGCTGTTTAATAATCGTATTGATTGATGTTTAGACTATTGATTTCCTGCAATCAGTATTTATATTAGATCATTGATTCACTTCAGTCGATCAGTTTGATCAGCGGCTGATGTTTTTTTTTTTGTTCAGAAATCAAACTGCGTCATGTCTTTTCTACTTTTGGTTCCTTTTCTCTGTACAATAGTTTGTGTCTACAGAGCTGGAGGCTGCACTCTCAGGACCACATGTTGAGAGGCTTTTATTCAAGACAGCGCCACCTACCACAATGAATGATCCCTAAAATGTGTGATTTAGTTCTAAAGGGTGATTTCTCTCAAAATATATTCATAACTTAAAAGTTTGATCCAAGGACGATTCCACACAAAGTTCTACTTCATGTCCAAGTACCTATAATTTTAAAGGTTTTTTCATCCAAATAGTGCTTTTTAACTCACAAGTTAAGGTTTGAAAGGTTTATTCCACCCAAAATACTACTTATTACAATAATAACTGGTTGCTGAGACTTGCATTTGGGCAAATGGTGTAATTAACACACTTATTAACAGGTAGAATAATAATGGACTCTGCTGCTGTGGCCTCTGTGGTCTGTAGATGTCAAACAGGACAGTTTGAAATGTTGAAAAGAGACGAAACACAAGAACAACTCTGGAGGCAGAATTATACGTTTATTTATTCTATACAATGTCATTAAATAAAAAAAAACAATAACACACACACACACAAAAACAGAAGTAAACTGGTCTTGTGACTCCCACCACAGAATCTGTGATGTCACTTCCTCCTGAGACACAGAGACAGACATGAACACACACATGTAGATAGAACACTGATATATCT
>NW_007581535.1:0-7839 GCF_000690725.1 Stegastes partitus | reverse complement strand
TCTTCAGAGGGGTGAGTAACCTGGGACTGGATACCGCTCTGTTTTTTAGTGATTTTAAATTTCTAAAATTAAATGAGGTGCCTCTTTTTTAACAAAGTGCTTTTAAAGTATGGGCCTTTTTCAAAAGCAACAGGGAGAAAAGAAGCTCTGACTCCCTGTTCTGGCTGCTGAAGGAGCCGCTGATCTATGGAGCCAGGCTGGATGTCTCCAGTGGGGCCACGCCTGGGCTGACGGCAGCTCTAATCAGGACTAAGACCCTGGACCTGCAGCGCCTGGTCCAAGCTGCAGGGTCGGCGCTGATGAACTTCGAGGCTTCACATTCTTAGTGACTGTGAAAGGCTCTCCGCGTTATTCACTGTTTTAACTTGTGTTTTTAAGCGTTTTAACCAAACGTTTTTAACCACTAAACTTATTTATGGGGAGGGGTACAACAAGGCAAACAAGAAAACGTGGCACCTTTTAAATTTTACTGTTGGAGAAGCGAAGATGGCAATTTACATCTCGAGGAGAAACAAAATACAAGAGCAGTCAAATGTTGATGCAGCCGCAGTGTGGCGCTGTAACCTCCGCTGCAGGCGCAGACTGGAGTTCTCTTTTTACAAAATGATGAAAGACCTTGGTAGCTTTTCTGACATCTGGTGCTACAAGAATATTTTGTGTGCTGTTTTAAATGATGAACTGGTTTTTATTGACATATTAAGAGAGTGATTGATTTATCTATTTATTTATTTATATATGGTACTTTTATAAATATTGATAAATCTGTATTCATGTGAAAACCAAGTACATTTTTAACAGTGCACATTGTCCCTGCACACCGAAATAAAGTGTGGTTATAAAAATCAAAAAATCAAAATCCTCTTCCTCCTCCTCCTCCTCCTCTTCAGGTTTAGGGGGTGGTGATGTCCCTGCTCCTGTTCTTCCTGATACTGTTCCTCCTCCTCCTCCTCCTCCTCCTCCTCCTCCTCCTCGTCTTCTTCTTTAGGTTTGGGGAGTGGTAATGTTCCTCCTGCTCCTCCTCCTCCTCCAGGTTTGGGGAGTGGTCATGTGCTCACTGCGTTCTCTCCTGCTGCCTCGTCCTCCTCCTCCTCCTCCAGCAGACCACCTTGGTCCTGTGGCTGGTGCAGGTCGGGCTTCCTCTGACAGCAGGGCTTGTAGAGGTGGGGGTCGATGACCACTTCTCCATAGCGCCCCTTGTACACAATGCTGAGGCACACCTTCTGCCTGAAACATTAAACACGCTGCTGTCACTATGGACCTCAAACACCATGACACCAGAACACTTGTGAAGCAAATGATGGCGTGTGGAATGAGCAGCAGGAGCAACAGGGAAAGTTATGAAAAAGCAACAGCCAGAATGCAAATATCAGAGCATTAGAATAAATAGATAAAACAGCTCAAAGAATTCTAAGCAGCTCAGACAGACATCCAGATCTGACAGGATTTAGGCCAAGACGGATTCCACTGTTATTGTGATGGCTGAGAGCCGCTCGGCATGCGGTGGGACCCAAACGAATGAGGAGACGGGGTTTAAAGGGAAAAACAAGTTTATTAAGGGAATCCGGGGGTTGTGGAGCACCAGGAGGAAGGTGAGGAGGGCAGATGGCTGGACGCTGTGACCGGTGGAGGGGACACTGGAGAACAAAGAGAAGACAATATCGGTTACTCGTGACTCGAGATTGTTCGACAGAAAGCACATGTGCTCGTAGCTGTGACTAGACGGCCTGAATGTATCACTCGTGGCATTCACAATCATCTGGCACAGGAGTCCAGGTGAGCAGTGGCTTGAACCTGTCCGCTGATTGAGGCGATGAGCCGCAGCTGTGCCAGTGCGGGAGTGTCCTCCTCCGACCAGCCCCACCCAACCTGAAAATGAGTCGCACAGCCAGTCGACCACACAGGGAAAACAGGGATCCAAAACACACAGTGAAACACGTCCAAAACCCTCACACTTACTTTATAATAACAGCTTGTCATCACTTAGTTCACATCCTGATACATTCCCGTTACTGTCGTGAACTGTGACAGCTGCATCTGTTGTAGCAATGCTCCATACACAGGCTATTGTTAGCTTATTTAGGCTAACGCAACAGCTTCTCTTTTTTTGCATCAAATTTGGTGTTGACAGGTGTAGAATTTCAAGGGTACTACATACCAGATCTGTTCATCACAAACACAGGAAGAACTAGTAAGCTGAGACCATTTCAGCTACTTGGTGACTTGACAAAGCTGCAAACATCAGACATTGTGTCTTGTTATAGCATAGATCAGGTGAGATGTGTAAAAATAAACAAAAATTGAATTGTGGTATTATTAATGGTCATTAAGACGTTGTGTCAAGTGTGCTGTATGATGTAGCTTTGAGCCAAAGACAGGCGTCCCTGTAGGACAGTAGTCGTATCTGTCTGTCTAGTTGACAGAACGAGAGGATTTATGTAGAAGTCCTACACAGTGGAGACCATTCTGCTTATATTTCTCACATTGTCCATGACTGCAGGCTACTGATGGAAAGAAGAGACTTTCAGCTGCTCTGTTTCAGTCTTTCAAGAAATAAAGAGTTAAAATAAGTCTTATATTGTCTGTGTCCAGTTCCTCCGGTAGAGTCGACTAGATGGTGGCAACAAGAATAAACAAACAAACAAAAAAAATCCCAAAAGAGTACTTCAAGACAAGATGGCTGTAGGTTATAGTCAGTAATGTAGTGTCTGTGTCTGCCAGGGTTCGTTACGCAGCAAGAGAAGTGTGCATGTATGCAGCAGAGTGTTCAAGTGGATTAGGAAGGTAGTATCATAACAACAGATACCCATCTGTGTTGTCTGTGTGTGTGTGTCTCCCCAAGGGTGGACAATCAAGGCTAATTCTGGAGGCTGTTTCCATATTAATATAATTAGTTCAGTAAACTGCAGCTACAATTGCATCAGCAAATGTCTTAAAAACAATCTGGCAGTTCATATATTTACATTGAACACGCAACTGCCAACCCAGTCTCACGGCAATTCGTAAAATAGTCACAAAATTTAATCTATTGTTTCGTGTCCTGGGACACAATTTGCCCGACTTTTTCATGTTCCCCAGCACAAATTTATTTCATTTGGAATTATCTTTCGTGTCTGGGACACGTTTTTTCCCTATCAGACAGCGCATATACTGTGTTGTTTTTGTCATTCTTTTCTTCCAACAGTCAGGCATTAACCAATTTCACTTTTATGGCCCGTCCACACTAATAACTATAGATCACTATAAAGATGTGTGCGCCCACACTGACCAACGTTAACATTCTGTAAACACCGGCACTGAGCAGCTTCCGTGTGCTCCAGCTGCTATAAGCTGCCTATTCATTAATAGAAAAGACAAGAAATATATCCAGGCAGAGAGAAGCTGTTCTGAGACATCGTTCATAACAATTATCGTTTATTTGTGGTGAAATATATGTGCTTTTTCTGTGTTTGGGCTACATGCTAGTCGCTACTTTCATTTCTCTGTAAACGAATACAACTCTGAAAAGACGGATACATGCAGGAAAACGGCGATCGGAACACGTACTGTGATCACAGCGAAATAAACATGTTCCTCATTAATTTAAACCCCTTAATGCAGCTAAAGTTTATTATTTCATCCTCCATTTAGGAGAAACGTTTATTTTGGAGAAAGAGCTATAACTTCCAGTAGCGTTACAATACAACGTGATTGGACACACCATGAAATACATAGTTCTCCTTGGGGTTTACAACTGGGCTTCTGTTTTTGTATTAACCCTCCTCTTGTGTTAGGGTTGCCACCGAGCCATTTTTAAGTTTGAAGAGCATAAAAGAACCACAGAAATTCGTTTATTTCATTGATGCTTCTTGACTTTGTCAGGAATCCCTATTTCAACAAAATAAAACAAAAAAAAACAATTTTTAACTAAATTTTAAAATGCTCTCCTTGAAATTATAACGTTTGTGGTGTTAGGGTCGGTTTCTAAAAATAAGATTATAAAGCAATAATTAGAGCCAAAACTGAAATCATAAGTGCAATGTCAGCCAACACACTGACGGCCAGCTCCTCTCCCAATCATGTGAACTTTAGTTGATTCTCATTTTGCCTTGTTTTCCCATATACCTGCACAAAAACAAAACAAAGACAGGTATGTCCAGACATGTGAGATCAATTCAATATAGAGTTGGTGACTTGCAGAGTGCACATCTCCAATTTGCAGAGAGCAAAAATGAGAAGAAGATTTTCATTGAGCCAAGTTCCGGATAATATTTTTGATGAAAATGAGGGAGAGGACACAGACCAACATAGTGACATGGATGAGCAGGTGTCTGAGGAGGAGGACAATGTGGAATATAATCCAGAAGACACAGACACATCTGAGGAGTCTGATGAGGAGGTCACTCGTGGTGAAGGTACTCCTGCTGAAAGATTCAAGTCCAAAAATGGTGAGATCTTTTGGAGCTTAGTACCTCATGACGTACATGGCAGGGCAGCTGCTGCAAATGTCATCAAAATGACCCCTGGAATCACAGGGTTTGCTGTGACGAGAGTCAGTGACATCAAGACATGTTTTGAGCTATTTATGCCATTGTCACTAAAAGAGTCATCATTGTTATGACAAACCTTGAAGGAAAAAAAGTCCATGGCGAGATGTGGAAACACATTGATGAGAAATACCTGGATGCCTATATGGGTGTTCTTCTTGCTGGAGTGCACAGATCCTGCAGTGAGGCCACTGATCGCCTCTGGGACGCATCGACAGGCATAAATCTTGTCCCAGCTACAATGACACTTCAGGCCTTCCAAATTATATCAAGAGTCAGAGATACCAGAGCAAGAAGTGACAAACCTGTCCCCATCAGGGATGTCTGGGAAAGATGGGTGAAGCTTCTTCTACTCGTGTTCAACCCAGAGCCAGAGGTGACAGTGGATGAACATCTTGTCCCTTTCAGAGGAAAATGCCCCTTTCGGCAATACATGCCCAGTAAGCCAGGAAATTACGGCATAAAAATCTGGGCAGCCTGTGATGCAAAAACCAGATATGCCTGGAATCTACAGATTTACACAGGCAAAGCTGCAAGTGGCATCCCTGAGAAAAACCAAGAAAAACGTGTGGTTGTCGATGTGACTACTGGACTGCAGGGTCACAATATCACTTGTGACAATTTTTTTTTTCAGCATTGGCCTTGGACAAGATCTTCTCAGGAGGAAACTTACCATCTATTGCTGAAACAAAAAAAAAACTTTTTTGCCTCTGTCTTGACATAGATATACTGTATTAGGGTCTAAATTGACCCATAACACCATAGATGTTACTATAAGTAAAAATATTAAAATTTAAAAAACAATAAAATAAATGTATTTAGGAGATGTGTTGTAATATCCCTCAGTAATAGTCAGGTAACACAACAACCTTTTGTTTATCTATATCATTCTCTTGAGGTTCATTTTACCATTTTTAAAATTTAAATCGAGGGGTATAATGACATTTAAAAAAAGGCCCAGAGGCCCAGGCCAAAAATATTAAAACCAATGTTTTCATGGATAAGGAAGCCGAGCAAGGTAACCAAGAGATGAGAAAAAATTGAATGATATAAAATTGTTTTTAGTGTATTTTACAGCTGATTTAAGACACGGGTCAAAACCGACCCGTTAACACAGGATGGTAACAGAAAGCTAACACAAGAAGAAGGTTAATAAACTACAATAAACAGATTGAAGTACTGACAAATGTGCTACTGTTAAAGTATAATAGGTGTAGTATGAAATAAGTGTAAAAGAGTGCATGGTATTGTGGTATCGTTTGTGTTTTTATTCCGCCGGAAGTGTTTGGGGGAAATTTGCGCTTGTTGCTAAGGCAACCCTGTTAGCGTCAGCGTGCAAGACATCCGTCCTACAGGGTCTGTAATGTTTTTGTATGTACAGTAGGTGGCGGTAATGCACCTGAACGTTGTATGTCAACTGCCAAATCAATGGAAGAAGAAACAGCAGCAGCTAGGCGAGTAGCTAATGTAGACAGCCTTGACGAGTGAGCTAAAAGCTGCACACAGCTACAGATACATTCCCCACCGCTGGCCTCTCAGCTGCAATGGTCAGATTATCTATCGCTGCGATCACAGTACATGTTCCGGTTGCCGTTTTCCTGCATGTATCTGTCTTTTCAGAGTTGTATTCGTTTACAGAGAAAAGAAAGTAAAGACGAGCATGTAGCCCAAACACAGAAAAAGCATATATATTTCACCACAAATAAATGATAATTGCTGTGAACAATATTGTTGGGATCACTTTCAGAGCGATCTCAGAACAGCTTCTCTCTGCCTGGATATATTTCTTGTCTTTTCTATTAATCAATACGGAGCTTATAGCAGCTGGAGCACACAGTAGCTGCTTAGCGCCGGTGTTTACAGAATGTTCATGTTGGTCAGTGTGGGCGCACACATCTTTATAGTGATCTCTATAGTTATTAGTGTGGACGGGCCAGAACAGTAAAATTGGTTAATGCCTGACTGTTGAAAGAAAAGAATGACAAAAACATCACTGTACATGTGCTGTATGATGGGGAAAAAACGTGTCCCAGACACGAAAAATAATTCTAATTGAAATGTATTGGTTTGAAATTCATGCTGGGGAACACGAAACAGTCGGGCAAATTGTGTCCCAGGACATGAAACGATAGATAAAATTTCGTGATGTTAGACCTGGTCCTTTTGTTGAAATAGCTCCAAGAAATAGTCAGAGAAATGTTCAGGTCTCAGGTTAAAACAGTTTATTCAGGTCACATGAAAAGTTTTGCAGCGCTGGATTCAGACAGACGGAGAGTGATCTCATGTCCAGCTGAACTGAGTTTTTTTGGTTCCAGGTTACAGATATCTTCTTGGGCTGGACCTGCCCCGAACATAGATAAGATTTGTACGCTCCCGAGTTTAATTGGCCAGTTACCAATGGCGTGGACAGGCATACCTCTTCTGCGCTCTGTCCACGTCCTTGATATTTGGTAAGCAACATGAGTGGATGTTGTTGGTACGGCGTGTAGCTAAAGTAATAATCGTATCTGATAGAACAGAGGAGTTTCTGCTATCTCCAAGTGTGTGAACCGGTTCTCGCCAGCCATGTTATCTTCAAGGACGTATGCTGTTCTCAGTAAGAAAATACGAAACAGAATCATAGGCTCAGTGCAAAATACAGATTCAGAATACATAATAGCTCCAAACATACTTAATTATAACATTTCCCCCTTTTGACATGATTTTATCATGTCAATTAAATGAAGGTAGGAATGTTAGCTCAGCTGTATCACATCTGTCAGTGGTAATCAACTCCACAGGGCCCCAAACTGCAAGTGATCATCCACCACAAGGTGCAATACAACCGAGCAGATTTTTTTGACATCCCCCTTTTGATATAATTCTATTATATCAACACAAATAAAAAATCTCATAATCGTATAGTGGATATGTAAGCAGTTCTTCATTGCGTTGAGCATCTTTTATGTATGCTGGTAGGTGTAAGCTGCTCTTCATTGCTTTAACGTGCAGCAAGCAATTCTTCATTGCACATGCATGTGGAAATAATAAACAGAGCGATGTTAATCAAACAAACCACCCACAATGTTAAAAGCATAAGCTACACATTTCATATCAGGAGTAAACGTCATGGTACCGGGAACAGAACCTCTTTCCCAGGAGCGTGCTATAAGTTAAATGAGCTACGTTTATATCTGTGGGTCTGGATGAAGTCATGATAGGTGGACTGCCCTGAACTGTTAGACCCAGTTATTTTGTTGAAACAGCTCCAAGGAATAGTCGGAGAAAAGTTCAGGTCTCAGGTTAAACAGTTTATTCAGGTCACAGGTAAAGTTTT
>NW_007581534.1:0-7876 GCF_000690725.1 Stegastes partitus | reverse complement strand
TGTATGTATGTATGTATGTATGTATGTATGTATGTATGTATGTTTGTATGTATGTATGTACGTACGTGTGTGCATGTATGTATGTATGTATGTATGTATGTATGTACACACACAAAAACATATGCAAATCACCTGCAGCATTAAAATCACTCATGTTGAACACTAAAATAACAGCAATCACTTCATGAAATTGAAAATCACACTACATTTTCCCTGATAAAGATTTACTTTTCACATTTCAAAGTGCAAATGTCAATTTTTTTCTGAATACTTGAAAGATGGTGAGCCTTGACTGTCAGACATCCTACCTGTGATGGAGAAACACCTGGATTGTTGCTGTGGGACGGACGTTGTTCTGTCAGGATAATATCATCAGCATCCTGTGGAAGATGGATTCTACTGGTTCTAGAGGCTGTTGAAAGACGGGCTCCAGCGGTTCCAGAGGCTGTGGAAAGATGGCTTCTAGTGGTTCCAAAGGCTGTGGAACGATGGGTTCCAGCTGTTCCAGAGGCTTCGGAAAGATGGCTTCTTGTGGTTCTAGAGGCTGTGGAACGATGGGTTGCAGTGGTTCCACGGTTTCCAGAAATTGTGGAATAGTTGGTTCCAGTGGTATTCTCGTGTGAGAGAGAGAGTGAGTGAGAGAGTGAGACAGTGAGTCCTTTTTGGTCTGAGCAGAAAGAAATTACAATACTTCAATACTGCAATACAATCCTCTTATTTCAGGACACATTTTACTACTTTTGTAAATGATAGAGTTTACCATTTTACTTTCAATACATTTACAGGAATTTTACAAAAACAGTTAACTTTGTCATTATAGGTGAATTTAGATTAACAGGGGGAAAGGCCATTTTTGAAATCATTTTAAAGTAAATTCAGGCTTGAGTATGCACACAGTAGTTGTTTCTGACTGTCAGTAAATGGTTACAGAGGAGCTGGAGTGTTGGTTGGAGGGAACCATACCAAGCCATCAAATCAGTAAGTTATTTAACTAGTTAGGTTTGGTTCCTTCCCACCTTTGCTGACCGCTTGCTCAGAAGGAGTCCAAAGCTGACTTTGGATTGTTGGGTTCTTTGTTTAAAATTCACAAGGTATTCACCTAACTATGTTAAGCGCTGTGAGATGACATAAGTTGTGAAGTGTGGTGTGTACATAAAAATTGAATTGAACTGAACTGAATTGAGCACTGTTGCCTCGCAGCTAGAAGATCCCCTGTTCGCGTCCCGGTGGGGGTGCCAGGATCTTTTTTGCATGTTCTCCCCGTGCAACATGGGTTCTCTCCAGGTTCTCCGACTTCCTCCCACAATGTTCAAAAACATGTTGAGGTTAATTGGTGATTCTAAATTGTCTGTAGGTGTGAATGTGAGTGTGCTTGGTTGTCTGTCTCTAAGTGTAGCCCTATGATAGACTGGCGACCTGTCCAGGGTGTCTCCTGCCTTCACCTTAAGTCAGCTGGGATAGACTCCAGCCCCCCCGCGACCCTAATGAGGATTAAGCGGTGTATAGATAATGGATGGATGGATGGATGGATGGATGGATGGATTGAATTGAATAGTTTGTGAGACACAAGAGGAGATTGTCTGGTCATAGCCACAGACATGCTAGTACTACAATGAAAAAAAAAAAAAAAGATTAAAAAAAAAAATTTAATTGAACAAATTATGGTCTGCTGTAATGACATACAGGGAAAACTTGACCCATCAAGGAATAAATATTTTGAACCCAAGCGTGATGAGACTGTTACACCAAGAGGAACCTTCAGGGAGAAGCCCAGGATTAGTGAGATGTACTGTGAAACACCACTGATGTCAGATTTACATTTGGTATAAAAATGTCTCACTGTGAAACAAAAATGAATATGATTTTGTATCACAGCTAGATTTTACTACTTAAAGTCTGAGTCCTATTAATGTGTGCATGAACACAGCTGATAAATTGTTATTTGGGATTTTTCAGGTAAACAAGCAATGACTGATCAGTTTAAAGAGGGCTTTGTCATCAGCTCCAACACAGAACCTCCAGAGAGGTACATTCCTCTGATCACAAATTAAAGCAATAACTAATCCATGCAACATTTTACAACATGTTCAGCTGTTTGCAATAGTAAGAAGCACACATGCCACCTTGTAGAATTAATTCAACAGCAAGAAGTCACTCATTTCTGGCTAATTGCACAGAATAAACTAACAGAAGTAATTGAGAAAGGGTCACTGTATTTACTAAGAAAGTATAAGCACATTTTCACTCTAATTGGAACAATAATTGAACAGTAACATCAACAGGATTTAATGTGTGCCATTACACACTTAGGAATGAGACACAAAAGTCAGAATAAATAATTCTGTATCCCTGGCTCTCATTTTAATGCAGCACATTCATTTTTGTTTTCTTGGGCTTTAAACAAGAAATTATTTTTCAAAATATCACGAGAGACGAGAGTTCATTTTCAAGGAATTCTTTCCTTTGTTTTTTGCTTCATCATTTTGGTTTTTGTTCGAAATTTCAAACTTCATGGTTCATCATTCGTGCGACTGACACTGAATTTGTAAGGGCTTGGGTGTGACTCTACTTTGGAGTACATGATGGCCGTTGGATTGCCCACTTGATTGGTTTGACTTTGTTTGAGTAAAAAGATCAGGCAATCTTCAGAGATGCAGGAAGGTCTAATACAGGACGTGCAAGGGATTCCATAGGATGGCAGTGCAGATCGAACGCGACTCTTCGGTCAACTTCACAATGGACTCTGTGCATCGCAGGACGCCAAAGGTAGGCCAATAGAAACGTTGATTCGAGAGTTTCGGCCAGAGGCTAGAGAGTAGGACGTTGGAACGTGCTGATGCCTGAGGATAGGCAGACAGATGTCAGTGGAAAATTACCATGATTAATAAATTATGCTGCAGACGTATCATGGGAATTTTGAGTCCCTGACAGAGGTGAGGAATACAAGATGGAGCTGGATACTGTAGCTACACTGAATAATGGAAGGAGGAGCAGAATCTTTTATCAAGGAAGTGAAGAGAGTCGTTGATATCATTGAAATAGCCTGGGAAGTGTTCAACATGGCAGAGGAACGGATTGGAGACTGATCGTCACCTAAGTTGTTGCACAAGAGGCATCACTGTGAGAGAGTTGCTTCGACTTTTGTTCATAAAGACGATGAGGGCGAGGTTAGCAAGTTGAACAAGGATGGATTTTTGCTTGTCCATCGTGGCAATAACAATGGAGTAGATTTTGAATACTGCTGGTAAGGTTTTTGAATAAGCTGCGAGAACTCCTTTGTTGACCAAGAAGCCTCCAAAACCAACAAAAGGAGCATGTTTTCACGAATTATAATAAACATTTAGCAGACGCTTTTATCCAAAGCGACGTACATCTGAGAGTAGATACAAATTCATACACCAATGGCGACAAAGCTGCCACGAAAGTGCCTGCCTGCCATTGGGAGTAACTTTGGGTTGCCCAAGGACACTTCAACTGTGATTGGGCAGAGGATCAAACCGCCAACCTTGCGATTAGAGGACAACCCACTCTACCATACCAAATTTCAGATTTTTTCTGAATACTTAAAAGATGGTGAGCCTTGACTGGCAGACATCCTACCTGAGATGGAGAAACACCTGGATTGTTGCTGTGGGACGGACGTTGTTCTGTCAGGATATTGTCATCAGCATCCTGTGGAAACAGTTATTAAGTGTTATGTGGAAGACCAGGATGTAATGTGTGCCATTACACACTTAGGAATAAGGTACAAAAGTCAGAATGGATAACTCTGTATCCCTGGCTCTCATATGGATGGAGTGTGAGATGGACAGGCGGCTTGGTGAAGCATTAGCAGCAATGCAGGCATTGGACTGGACCGTTGTGATTGGGCGGGATTTACCAGTTGATCTGCAGTCCAAACCTTAACCTATGGTCAAGAGCCCTAGATGATGATGGAAGAATGAAAACTGCAGGTACAAGCAGCTGAAATGAGTTTCTTCCTTAAGTTGGCTGGACACGGCCTTTGAGATAGGTTGAAGACCCTACCATCCGGAGGGAGCTTGCGGTAGAGTTGTTGCTCCTTTGCAGAGAGAACCAGAGAGTTTGCTGGGGATGGAGGATGAAAGGGAGGAGCTGGCAGCCTGGTGCCAGTTGTGAAGGGAGGATAGGTGAGTTGGTATCCCATGGCCAGAAATGGCTGTAGTGGTGGAGCTGGGAACAGGTTGAAGTAGGGTAGGTTGCTGGTGGATAGGATGAATCAGACCTGGCAACCCAGGCAGAGATACAGAGAACGTGGTGATGTCATGGTAGGGTGAACAGCCATGGTGTCTAACAGGGAGAGGATTGTTGTGGTCTATTACGAGCTGAAAGCTCTAGGAGTTTGACTTTGTTGCCGGCAAGGTGGCAGATGAAGGCTTTCTTTTAAGCTCTCTGAATACCAACGACTATCTGGTAGGAGATTTCATGTAGAGGCACATTGTCAGGAGAACTGACAGGAATGTGGGAGCACAACGACTGTTTCTTGGTGCATTGCCAGATGGAGGACAGTTGTGGTCACGCCATCTCAGCTCCGGGAGCTTCTTAAAAGTTAGCTCCTCTGAACGCTCGCCTGCTTTGGGCATCAATTCTGGAGCGAGTGGAAGTTGACGAGGGAGTGATTATGTTTTGGTCTTTCCTGTTTTATCCATTTAAAATAAATCCAGACCACTGTAAAATCTGGCGGAAAGTTAAAGCATCTGAAGATTTTCTTAAATGACGGTATACATTTTAAGATGTTTTTTCTCAGTATGCTGGTGTTAAGGCTGGTTTACAGACCTGAGAAATTGCAAACCCTCTTTCTAAAGCATCCTACTTGTGATTCATTGAATGAGACAATCACATTATATTTTTTCAGTTTAAAAGTTAGGTTTCACATTTTGAAGTGCATAATCCAGATTCTTTCCTAAAGACCCAAAAGACTGTAAAACTTGACTGGCAGACATCCGATTAGGGATTCTACAGTTCTGTAATGGAGGCTGGTACGCAGACCTGATGGGTGTCTCTCAGATTAGAAACACTGCAGTCACAGTTGAGCTGACTGCTTGTTGATCTTTGCTAAACCTGACTCACTCACTTTCTGATTTGCTTCTTTTAAAGACACGCTGTTAATCAAACCAACATTTCTGGCAGCTTTTCACAGTGACCCTCCAGTGTGTTGTAGATTTGTCCACAGCTCACACTACAGTGTCAGATTAATGACAACTCCTGCACAAGTGACTTGAGTATGCATGCAGTAGTTGTTTCTGACTGTCAGTAAGTGGTTAAATAGGAGATGGAATATTGGTTGGGGGAACCATACTGAGCCATCAAATCAATCAGTTTGCCAACTAGTTAGTGAGACACAATTGTCTGGTCACAGCCACAGACATGCTGGTATTACAATGAAAAAAGGCAAGTAACAACTTAAATTGTACAAATTATAGTGTGTTGTAATGACATACTGTGAAAAGTTGAGCCATCAAGCGACGAATATTTGTACCCAAGCGTGACGAGACCGTTACCCCGGCAGGAATCTTCAGGGAGAAGCACAGGTTTAGTGAGATGTAATGTGAAACACCACTGATATCAGATTTACATTTGGTGTAAAAATGTATCATTGTGCAACACAAATGAATATGATTTTGTATCACAGCGAGATTCTACTACTTTTGTAGTCTGAGTTCTATTAATGTGTGCATGAACACGGCTGATAAATTGTTATTTGGGATTTTTAGGCGAACAAGCAATGGTTGATCAGTTTGAAGAGGCTTTTATCATCAACTCCAACACAGAACCTCCAGAGAGGTACATTCCTCTCAGCACAAAATGAAAGCAATAACTAATGCATGCTACATTTACAACATGTTGAGCTGTTTATAACATCCCCACAGCTTTTCATTGAAATAATAGCTGAACTCAATCAATACAAAGTCCAGCACTCCAATAATATGGTTCAGAAAACTTGAAAGTTTGAAGAAAATTCCAGGTGAAAGAAAAGTGTATAAACAGTCCTGTGTTAACTAGCTCATTTTCTGAGAAATATGCTCCTCAGGCAGTGCTTACAGCAAGACTACAGGACTGTCACAGCAAGCTTTTCAACATTATAAAGTACCAAAGTGGAATCATCTCCAATACATAGGACTAACCACTTGGTTTGTGAAGCTTGTTGGCAATGCTACAGAGCACAGTAAGAAGCACACATGCCACCTTGTAGACTGAATTCAGCAGCAAAAAGCCACTCATTTCTGGCTGACTGCACAAGATAAACTAACAGAAGTGCCGAAGAAAGGGTCACTGAAATCATTAAGAATGTATAAGCACATAATTGGAACAATAATTGAACAGCAACATCGGCAGTGTGTTCTTTAATTAGATTCATTTTGCAGGTGGTGTGTAGCTTGTACATATTTTCCATGATTGTCAAAGAACTACAAAAATGGTTGCTGATTTTTATCACAAATTCTGCTTCTGTCCTTTTGGGTCATAATCACAAAACTGGACTATGTAGAAAAACAAAGCATTCAGCAAATAATACATTGACCAATAGTCAGGGGGTCATATGAAACCCAAAACATTGAAATGGGTCCTCCATTCAGAAGTTCCCCTGAAGCTAAAATGAAACTTCAGCTGACTGAGTAAATGAGCTCGAAGGACAATCTCCCAAAGTTACAGTCTCATTAGTACAAAAGTCCCACTTTGTGCTTCCCAGGACTGTGTTTCTGTGTCAAAGTGAAATCAAAAGATACTAAGTAGAAAAAAGGAATTGTGCACAAAGAGGTGTTTGCTGTTTTATGTGGACACCTGACTACTGCAATGTGACAGACCTGACAGATTATGAACATGGATGTAAAGAAATCTTACCTGTGATGGAGAATCACCTGGATCACTGCTATGTGAATGCAGAAAAGTGATACCTTTTGTATGCACATATGTATGTATGTATATGTGTGTGTGTGTGTGTGTGTGTGTGTGTGTGTGTACGCATATATGTATGTATACACACAAATACACATGCAAAGAAATCACCTGCAGCATTAAAGTCACTGATATTGAAAACTAAAATAACAGCGATCATTTGATTATATTGAAAATCACACTACATTTTCCCTGCTTAAGATTTAGTTTTCACATTTGAAAGTGCAAATTTCAGATTTTTTCTGAATACTTAAAAGATGGTGAGCCTTGACTGTCAGCCATCCTACCTGTAATGGAGAAACATCTGGATTGTTGCTGTGGGACTGACGTTGTTCTGTCAGGATATCATCATCAGCATCCTGTGGAAAGTTATTAAGTGTTATGTGATGGAGAAACACCTGGATTGTTGCTGTCTGCCGGATATGGTTCTATCAGGATATCATCGTCACTATCCTGTGGAAACAGTTATTATTTTGGGTTTATATTCTTGAAACTAGCCCCCCCGATGAATCGCCACCTTATCGCGGTGGAGGGGTTTCAGTGTCCCTGTGATCCTGGGAGCTATGTTTACCGGAGGCATTAGCCCCTGGTAGGGTCTCCCAAGGCAAATTGGTTCTGGGGGAGGGACCAGACAAAGAGCGATTCATACGACACCGATGAAGAGCAAGAAATAGAGTGCCGCCACCTCGCCCGGAAGAGGGAAACCGGGGCACCTCCCTGGAGCCAGGCCTGGGGGGGAGCTCGCCGGGGAGCGTCTGGTGGCCGAGCCTTGGGGCCCCGTGGGGCTAGGTCGGGCACAGCCCAAAGAAGCAACACGGAGCCACTTCCCAGAGGACCCACCACCCTCGGGGAAGAGGATCGGGGTCGGGTGCTATGCCCACCGGGTGGTAGGCAGGAGCGGGCGTCCTAGCGTACCACCCCCTGGTGGCGTAGACTAGCTCTGGGGACATGGAATGTCACCTCA
>NW_007581533.1:0-7998 GCF_000690725.1 Stegastes partitus | reverse complement strand
GAAAGATTGTTTTTCTGTTTCTACAGCTTCCGGCTCTGATAAACGGTGCAATCTGGGTGAGAAATGATGTCTTTTAAACCTGCCGAGAATTTTGAAACCTGGTTAAACACGCTCTCTCTCTTCCTTGTCCTTGTTGGATTTTGGAGAGCCACAAACAAAAACCCTGCTCTACAGCGCCGCTAGCGATGCACGACTCGACAGGGCCTCTTTAATTTGCACAATCCATACAAACCCCACGGCTGAGAAACTGTGAAAGTGGTAAATTAATAATGTGAAGTCAGCACCCAGGTGTGACATTTTTTTTCAGACAGCATGAAATGGGACTGGGAAAACTCATTCACACGTGATTTAACAATTCCAACCATGTAGCATTTGCTTACATCTGTTGGTTTTTGTGTGGAAGTGAAAATTGATAAACTTGTAACGACATATATATAACATATCATAATTAGCACATATTTATAAGGCATTTGTGATAAAAGTGTGAGCAAAAGAGTTGAAAGAGTTCAGCTATAGGGAGTGCAATTTCATCTTTGACAAACTGAATTACAGCTCACAGTTCTTTAGATGCAAATACCTTCTGGATTCCTGATTAAGCATGTTTATTGCAAAAAGTCATAAATTAGAGTATTGAAGAAAATCTGACTATCAACATGTGAACACTCTGAGAGGCTGCTATACGAATGTGCACACGTGTCTGTCAAGTTCAGTCGTTTCTGCTGAAATATGTATATTAAGCGACCGTTTCAAGGTTCAACCAGAGTTTGCTGTTTTATTATTAAGCACCGCATAGCATGTTTATGATTTTGAACACGATCTATTACACTATCTATCCAAGTTCTTTATGCACTTCGATAACTAATCCATTAATTAGTTTGGTATTAATCTGTCATTGTCCGAGGATTATGAGCTCGCTGCGTTTCACTGCATACAGCAAACAACAGAAGGTGCAATATTACCGAAATGTCAAGCGATTCAAAGTGTATCACCTTGCAGTAATTTTTATTAGTTTTCAGCTGAACAGCAGGGTGTTTGCTCTTTTGTACAAATGAGTCCTGTCTACTTGCGGGCTCTTTGTGTCGTTGTTCTCGTTCGCAGTCGTTTCCTGGTTCCAACGTGTTTGACTGAATTCAAATATCTTGGGGTAACACTGGACAATAAACTCACCTTCGATCAGCACATCATAGACATCCAAAAACGGAGTCATCAAAGACTGTCAACCATCTGTAAACTCAAAGGTCTGCTCCACGTCTTCTTCTGTCACTGTACCAGAGCATTATTCAATCCATTCTACTGTACTGCTCCACCTGTTTCTATAACACGCTCACTGTTAAAAACCAGACTAAACTATTACACATAACCAGCACTGCTGCAAAAATCATCGGTCTCCTCACACCCAACCTATCTGAACTCAACAACAAGGCCATTACACGCATTGCACTCTCAATATCACAGGACTCTACCCACCCACTACAGGAATATCTTGTCCCGTTGCCTTCAGGACGGAGATACAGGACACTGCGGTGCAGAAGGGCTCGTTTTGGTAAAAGCTTGATGCCTGCAGTCATAGCTGCCTTAAACAAAATTCCCTGCTGAGCATCCCTGGACTACATTGTCGTGTCTGTCATACTATTTCATGTTGTACTTTGTGTTGAAATGTTATTCTGTCCGTGTACCCTTATGTGGGATTCTGTGTAGTTTGTATTGTCATGTTATGAGATGGAAGTCAAGGGCTGGTTTGTGGAAAAGAATTTCCCCCTGGGGACAATGAAGTCTAAGTCTAATTACATGAATGTTAAAGCTTGCCATCGTGTTGCTCAGAGCAGTTTTGCAGCGTCAGAGGTGAGCTCAAGCTGTCATAAACAGGGAGAGGCAATAACTTCTGCACATCCTGGAATATGCAACAGTGTAGAGTCACATCTGGGACGTTTGAAAGAAGGATGGGATTGTTTTCATTGGAGGAACTTGTAGATACGCAACTTTGATGCACAGAGATGAGTTTCTAGCTGTTAAATAAATGGCAGACAATGGACAGTAAGGTCAACTAATATTTAGTTTTGCTGAAACGCTCACTATACAAATCCAGCTGCGTTATTTCATAGTCAGGTTGTCCTTGGTTTTGTTCTACGGTGTGTTGTATTCAACAAATAAGCAAAAAAAACTAGAATGAACTATTCCGTCCAAAAATGTTGCTGGTACTGGACATTTCCATGACAGCTGGGAAAACTGTGACATGATCTAAGTCCTCAGAGCAGCAACTAAAGAGGTGAAGGGTGCAACTGTCACTCATCGACCATTTTCAATGTCTTTTTCTTTCCACTTTTCAAACAGCGCTGCCGCTTTTAATCAAATTGGATGTTTTGTCTTCTATTTCCGACACCCATTGGTTCTCATTAATTGCCTTCATTAGCACACTCCATTAAACATTGAACATCAAGTCTGCATCAGCTTTAGATTGCATTTCCTCCTAAGGTGCTATTTTATTTTTTGTTAGAATCTGAAAAAAAAAATTCAGTCAGTCACAGCTCAACAATTAACAAGATTAAGCTCTATGGATAAGAGACAATAAAACGTATTTTTTTCACGGCCAGTGTGGACAGGATGAATGATTGCAGCAGCCAATGGCCCTCCATCTGATTTGGATGTTATCAGCCCATTAAATAGCCCGTTATCACCGGATATCATTCCCATACAAATGGGCCAGCCTCCATTTCCCTCGTCGTGATTTTGCACTTACGAAAAGGAACAAAAGTTCACATTTGGAGGCTGGAGAGGTTGGATGAAGTGTACCTCAGTGAAAAGTAAAAGTCCTTTCCCCGACCTTTTTTAGTGCTATTTTTTGACTTTCACTTTCACTCGCTGCTTTTCAGTGAGTGGTTGGTTCAGGATAGGCGCTGACATTCCTTGATTAAGTTTAGGAACTAAAACAACTTGGTTAGGTTTAGAAAAAGATCATGGTTGGAGTTAAAATGAACACTGTTGCCATGTTTCCCGCTTGTTTCGGCTCCAAAGGACATTTTGCATGCATTTAGTCATACAACCTCAAGAGTTCGTGGAAGCTATTGGGGTAACTTTCTGTTCCTCAGTGATCAGTATGGATTATAATGCATTTACAGAAATGACAGGAAATTCCTATAAAGAGCCATGTAGTGGCTAAATGTCTGTTCTTAAAGTCCTTAAGCAAATAACCACTCGGTCAGACGGAAAGAACGAGTCTACTCGTGTTTAAGTTGAACGACGGTAGAAAACAGTGTGTTCGCCCCGTCTTTAATGAAGATCTCAACATATAACAAACACACAGCATTACGTTCAATAGATGCGCGAGCTCCCACGCGTCATTGCTCAGCGTCAGTTCCTATTGGCTGTTCATTCCAGGAATTCCAAGCCTTAAACTAAATGCAGGTACTAAATATATCCAAAGAATAATAACTAAATATGAGCATAATTGATCGAATAGAGAATGGCACCAACAAGCCATTTAAAGCGCCGCTGACTTCTGACGTAGGTGAACTCTCAATAACATGAAATTTAAATCATATGCAGAATTGAAATTTTCTAAATTTGAGAAAGTTAACAAAGAGAAGGGTAACATCTAACCACATTTGGATTGAAATTCAGCAGTGATATGTATTCTTGTTTTATCGATCATAACCATGTCGTATTCAGATTACAGTAGTGACTTTGGTAAGTGGAACTAGTGGACTCACCCAACCCGGCCCGTCGCGGCTCACTGGGAGCTATTCGACTGCAATACTTGTTAAAGGCCTTGAAGCGGAGTGCAGCTTTTTACTCTCTGTGTCCCAGTAGCTGTGCGAGTATGCATGAAGCAACTTTTGACATCTGCCCAAGTAATTAAGTGTGTGCATAATCTGTGCAGACATCTGCATGCAGCCCCAAACCCTTCAGTTTATTAGCCGAGATCTAATCACAGTGTAACCCAGCGTGTTCTTCAAGCTTTTATACCAGCATTAGCATGTTCTGTTTTGTCCTGATCCAGATAACACATGCACACATACTCTAGATTACATACTAATACGCCACAGAAAGACACTGGCAGACTTCGGTTTTGACTCAAAGCCAGCTTACTTAGATGGATTACACACTTAAACATGTTTCAAGGGAAACTACGCAGATCAGCCACAACACTGAAAGTACCAACATGTGAGGAAATAACACTGATCATGTTGCAGTGTTCTTTATCACATACCACCCAACTAAACATTTCACCACACCAAGCTTAAACCTCTGGGGGCAATAGCACTGCCCCGATGGGAGCGACATCCCCCAGCAGGACAACGCACCAGGACGTACTGTAAAAACTGCTCAGAAATAGCTCAAGGAAGACAACTAAAATCTTGAAATCTTTAAATACCAATCTAGTAGAGCAATGGAGGCTCCATTGCACAACCCATCAGACCCAACGGATCTACTGTCTTGCTGCCAAACACCACAGGACACCGCCAGAGGTGTTGGGGTAGTTTGGATGTTTGAGCAATTTTAGGCTGGTGGTTTTATTGTTGAGGTTGGAGTGTATGGACATGAAGCGCAAGAAGGTGTGCTGGAATAGTAGGAAATGCTGTTGAAAACTTTAGTTTGTCTTGTTAATGGGCTGTGTTCACTTCTTTGGACTTGATAGGTCAAACCGCTTCCAAATATTAGAAGCTGGGATGACGGGCACACAGGTAGGCAGCATCGTGACAGATGTCTGACAGGTGCTTTTCAACAGGAAACCAATATGGGCTTCACTTTGTACAATCGTAGAAACACTAGCTGCATCTGACTGGACAAGCTGCCTGTCTGCCCCTGGATTTCATACCGGACCACCATGGCAGCTCATTTACAGTTCCACAAAATGTGTTTCTGAAAAGATATAAGGAGAGAATTGAGCCATGCATTTGCTAAATCTGTCTTTATATTAGATCAACAACTACCAGCTTAGAGGTTTTTCAAGAGTTTCCAGATGCAGCAAGTGGTTGTTGGACAAGACTGATTTGCAGAAGCCAGTCTAGACCTTAAACTGAAGGTATGGCACCCAATATCTTGAAGCACAACATGCTGCTACCAAAGTGGCATGGCTGGTTGATAAAGGCAGTAAATAGGAAGTGATGGATCCTGTGGACTTGTCCCATTAAAGAGTCCTGATTTAATGGACGGGTTTGACAAGAGAGGCGTGATTTGACCAACAAAAGAGCATGAGCGCTAACTATTGACTTTATAGACTGATCGAATATCTGCCTCGTGTATCATACAATTTCCTGCTAAGCACACAGACATGAATATTACTAACATGCTGTTCTACAAATGAAAGGATTTAGAAAGTCATTTCTGTGACAAACACAAGAACAAGAACCTCACTGATCTTTTCTGAGTTTCATAACCAACTGTGAACTCTGCATTAACATTGCTACAGCTCAGAGGGAGTGAGCTCGTTATTTCTCCATGTTTGTAACGTCATATTTACCAGGTATTTGATTATTAATCCCCAGTGTATATTAATTGTGATGCAAATGATCCTTACATTTCAATTGCAAAAAATGAACTCTTGGTTCTGTTCATATAAAACCTGCAGCAGCAATAAAAGCCAAAAAGCTAAAACAACAAATCAATAACCTTCATGAAAAACTGGGCTTATGTATGTTTTGTTATGAATGATTTAGCAGGAAATGCGCAGGTGCATTAGTGATGGCTGCATTCCACAGAGAGCGCGTCCTGCTATGGTGCATGCTGGTCTACTGTCAAAGCTTGCTGCGTATTTAATAGAATTTGAGTCAACATTGTTATTTATTCCACCTGTGTTTCATAATCATAATTTATTCTGACCTCAGCTTACCTCTGCAGTATTGATTTTTTTTTTTCTGTCAATGTCTCTCAAAGGTGGGACTTTTGGTCACCTTTTTTTCATATTTATACTTACCCATAATCAGAGAGTTTTTTCCCTATTTGTCCAATATTGAATCTGTATCAATGACGTAATGAAATGAACTGAAATGACTGTAAAAGAAAATAAAAATCTCAGGCTTTTATCTTGAATAGTTCCTGAGATGCAGTCGTTCAAACAGCCTTAAATTTCAACGTGCAAAACACACTGGATGTGGTTCAATGGGCAACTTTCTTTAAAAATATATATATCTCCAAAATGATTTGACATTATCAACCTAGAATTTCACAGATGCTGTTTAAATATCAATAGTTTATGATAATAAAATAAAAAAATCGAATGAATCCGAGGTAGTTGAGTGGATTTGGAATAACCCATGGCCAGTTAGGGACCTTCTCCATCTTGTAGTAGGCTCAGTAAGCCGCTATCATCCCATTTAATTGCTCTCCCTTGTCACCTCATTTAATGTTAGTGCAGCTACAGTTTAACGCTTAGAAAGAAGAACAAAAGTCTGCATTTGGAGAGGATGGAGAAGGCGAGATCAAGTCCTATCTTGGATCATAATTTTGTGCTTTTTGATTTTGTGACTTTTGTCACCATTTAGTCATGACTTGATTAGGTTTTTGCGAAAGGGTCTTGGTTTGGATTAAAATACATCGGTACACATGCCAGAAGTTACACAGCTCCATATGTCAGTGCGTTATTCACCACGCGTGGTCAGCAACCTTATCTGGGTTGTTTTCCTTTATGTAGTGAATGACAATAATAAATGATAATGCACTTACTTGGCTCACTAGAAGGTGAAAGAGGTCCCCACGGGCCTGTATGTATGGACAAAAATGTGTACAGTAACAATTTAATAGACTGATAAGTTCAGAACAGGATGGTCATGAAGGTCAGACAGTTTATTCAGGTACTGTTACAAAAACCATCAAACACTGTGACAACACTGGATCTCATGAGGACTGCCTCGGGACAGGTATCCCCCTCTGCTGCTGAGGAGCTCATTAGAGTCATCAGCATCAGTGGCGTTGAGATTGGAGTCCCTACGGTGTTGTCATGTCATTGTTTTGTAGAAAAATAGGAAAAAATATCAGAAAACCTTTGAATGTGTAGATGTGTCCTGTAAATATCCACATTTTCTGTGCGCTGTGAGGATGTTTCTCGGTGGTTGCTTGAAACCTGCACCTAAAAATAAATACTTTAAACTGCAGCTGAGAAAGCGATCACACCACACGAGCTTGTGGTCACGTTACATGGCCTTTATGTGCAGATAAGGAGAGGAAACATGGTGGTGAATGCACTAAAACATGAAGAAAGAACACTTAAACAATTTCGCCCTCATTTGTTCCAGCCACAACGACTATTTACTTAATATCATTCAATTATTTGCTTTCCTGAATGATGTAGGCGCCTGCATTTTGAGTTTGAAGTCAGAATTATGAGAAAAAACTTTAAAAAGACTTTACTTTAAATTACTACATGATTTGTCACCACGAAACTCTTTATTGTGCACCAAGAGCCGTCAAAGCTAAGAATCCATTGTTGTCCTCTACAACCCCAGATTAACATAAAGAGGACCATGGTTTACAGTTCTTAGCTCCAACACTGTGGAACAAACTTCTGCTAACTATCGCAAGAGTTGAGTCAATAACTCAGTTTAAAATGCTTTTAAAAACCCACCTTTAAAAATCAGCTTCATGTAGTATTTTATGTCTTTTTTGCTGCTCTTATTATGGACTTTATGAAGCACCTTGTTGCTCTGGTTTTGAGGTGTGTTAAAGTTGGTATGCCACTGATAATAATCTTTGTATGTGTAATTTGAGTGCAGCTGCGGTAGAAGTAACTGTGGTGGAAACTAAATGTCGCGTTTTTGACCAAGCAGCTTAACTCCTCCAGACTGTGTGTTCGTACCATATGATATCAAGCTCTAAGCTTCTTGAGGAGGCAAAGGGCTGCCGAGTCTCAAATCCGCCAGCCCTCCTCATTAGTGACAACGCAGACTCAGTTAGTTGAACACGGTCAATTACAGAGTGAAAAACAAGATTTTGTGATATAAATGATGTAAAATGACTGGAGGGATTATCAAACAGGTGTTTGAGATGAAGACGGACGACACA
>NW_007581532.1:0-8034 GCF_000690725.1 Stegastes partitus | reverse complement strand
CCTGGAAGGCTTGTAAAGGCAGAAGGTAAAATGAATGCAGCAAAGTGTAGAGAAATCCTGGAGGACAACCTGATGAGAGCTGTGACTTTGGAAAAAAATTGTTTTCCATCAAGACAATGAGCCTTAACAAACAGTCAAATGGTTTAAAGACAACAAGGTGAAGGTTCTGGAGGCCGAGTCAGAGCTCAGACCTCAGTCCGACTGAGAATTTGTGTCTGGACTTAAAGAGGTCTGTTTACTAATGATCCCTGTTTAACCCGACAGAGTTAGAAGAATAAAACAGCAGCATCCAGATGTTCAGGCTGATTGAGACCAAAACAGGATCGATGCTGTAACTGCAGCCAAAGGTGCCTCTACTAAATACTGTTTATATTTGTAATTATTTTAACATTACTTTGTAGAAACCTTCTTGATGTAGCTTCTGCTGGAGAGAGTCAATATTTCACATCATAAAATCAACCTTTCGCACAAGTTGGTGATCAGCTGTGAACTGGTGAAAAAGATGAGACCTCTGAGCACGACGGAGGAATATTATCCAGTGTCCATTTATTTATTTATTTGTCATTCACTACTTTAACTCTAAACATTTTTTTTTTTTAAGAAATTCAAGTATTTGTTGGGAACACAAGTCAAAAAAAATAATAATTAAAACAAAAATAAACACAAAGAAAAAAAAAACCAAAAACTTTTTTTTTTTTTTTTTTTTGCTAAAACAAAGACAGAAAACATCAGTTTAAAACATCATATTTAGAATAATAAACACATCAAGTTTCTTTTCGTAGAAGAGTCTAATGCTCTGCTCCTGAACACGCCGCGGCGGCTGATCTGAGAGCAGAGATCAGGAGGAAAAAGACCAAACACAGGCCGTCTAGTTTGAACTAACCTGGAAGGATCCACTAAACACAACGACAGGAAAGAAGGACGAGTCGGAGGAAGAGCTCTGGATCAGCTGCTCCCTAAAACCTAAAGCTGAGCCTCAAATCGCTCGTTTCTGCACCCAATTCATGCATTTGTATCTAATTTAGAACCTTATCTGATAATAAGCCAAACGTGTATTTACAGACTCTGCACTGTGACGATGTGCTGCTCTTCTCTTTGTATTGGTGGGATTTTGAGCCAAATCGGTCAGTTAGACGTTTTCTATAAAGCTCGTCTTGTAGAAAAGACATTTATGAGCAGAAACCTGAAGACAAATTGTGTTTAAAGCTGACGTTTCATCGAGTCAAGTGTAAATCCTGGTTTGACAGGACTTGTTTCCGTCTCATTATTCTTTTTTTTTTATTTTGCAGTTTAATCAAACATAATTTAATAACGAATCCTTAAATAGAAAATAAAGACTAAGCGTTGGACTAGTTGGTCGACATCAACAGTCTTCTTTTATCACATTGTCGCAGCTTTGAACTGATTCAACCCGACTTATTGAACATTTACTCCAAACTACGGTCACAGAAGTCGTCCGTTTGACTAAACAGAAGGAAAAAAAGTTTAAGAGTCGATTTCATTTGACGTTTTCATTGTTGTCCTGCTGGAGTGATTCAAACCTTTTGTACACTCCTGAAAGTTTGTGATGCTCAGTGACAAAGTCTTCAAACTGAATTATGTTGAAAACAGATTGAAATGTTCCAATTTTGAAGTGAAAACCACTTTTCACACAAAATAATCACATATAATGTATAATAATAACAATGATGCTCGTACGTTTGAGCTGCTCCACAAATCAAACAAAACCAGAGAATGTGGGGATTTATGAGCCTCAGAAAACACTGTACAAATCACAGGATGTTTGGTTTAAAACGGACTTTGTTGAGGAAAGTTTAACATCTACAGGGTCAATGAGTTTGTGTGATGTCAGTCCAACATTTTTAATGGCCGCTCTATTAACTGAACTGAACCGGATGATTCAGTATTTGGGTTAAATTACACTTTTAAATCTGGAATTAATTAAATTACCAAAACCAGTTTGCCTGCAGTGAAGCCTGGACAGTCGAACGGTTCCTTCAATAAACACTTTTATGTTTTAATACGTAACTGAAACTACTCAGCTACCAAATAGATCCTGAACATCCTGATTAAAAAGTGTTGGTTGTCTCGTTTATGACTCTTTTTTCACTCTTTTAATGCATCATTTGTTATTTTTTCCTGTAAAAATGTGACTGCAACAAACATTTTCTCCATTTTCCTTAAGATTCAAACCAAACTGTGCAGGAAATATCCTGTCATTTCAGCAAATTGTGAGGAAATTTGACATATTTTGCGCATAAAATTACCCAAATTCGCACCACTGAACCCCTCTGTCTCTCATTAGCCTTAAAACAGGTGAAAAATAAAGTCCTAAATTCACCACAAACACTGAAGTGAGTGTTGATCAAGCGAATGACGAGCACATTAACGTCATTTCTCGATTTAAAGTCTAGAAAATAACTGATAATAAAATAAATCATTATTTTTAGGGCCTAATTTACGTCTTGTAGGCTTAAAAAGCAGCAAAACTGTATAGAAATTCCACACAAACTTGGGTTTAAGAGCTAAAATATGAAGCTTATGGGGGAAAAAATACTGTCTGAGTTTACAAATACATGAATTTAATGAAAAGGAGCCGATTTGAGGACACAAGTTGAACCAACGAGCAGCCGTGTTTTAAAAGCTGCTGCTTGAAACCACCAGAACCTCAAAATGTTTTTAGGGAACAGTTGTCAAGACGCCTCCGAACTCCATAAAAAGTCTAATTCACAACAAAACAACAGAAAAATAAAGAACAGAACTCCTAATAAAATCACTTCCTAAGATGAATTAAATAAAATGAGCACAAAATGTACGTTTTTCGTCGACAACCATTGCACAGCATTCAAACCCTAATGCTTCTCCACGGGGGAATAAATATACACATGCAGATATACAAGTCGGCCTCGGCGTTTCCACGGAGACCAGCTGAGGTTTCAGGGTTCCCAAAAAACTTTGAACAAACCGAGAGACTGCGAGGAGCCGACGAGGACGCTCGGGGTCGCCGACAAATTCCTCCCAAAAAAAGCATCATCCGGGAGCCGAAGGTTCCTCCAGAGAGTCCGAGTTTCCACCGAGTTCCAGAAAATAAAGACAAAAGACTCGGCTGATCCGGACTGAGGGGTTCCTGAGGTTCTAAAAGGGTTCTTGCAGTCGAAAAGGGTCCAAACATCTGGATCTGAGGGTTCTCATGGAGCCAATCAGGAACGATTAATCGGTTAGCTTTCCACGATCAAATTAATCGCCAACTACTTTGAATCAGTTTGAGTAATTTTATACGTTAAAACTCTGTGATTTCAGCTCTTTAAATGTGAATATTTTCTCATTGTGAAAATAGTTGTAGCCCTAAAACGAACCTTCATGTAACCAAACTCCATTCAAAAAAGCTCCAATTTAAAGCCAGAGAATGCTTGTGAATGAATCCAGATTTTTAGCTCAGATTTGGTCGCCTCCAGCAGATTTTTGTTGTTGTTTTGAGGGGAAGGAATTAACCAGAGCTGCAACAACAAATTGGTTAACTGTTGATAATTAAAATAATAATTGATAATCAAATCAGTTTGATTTATTTCAGAAGGAAAATCTGGTTGAATTGAACCAGAAAATATTCATATTTTCTGGTTTCTTTCCTCCTCTGTGACAGTAAACTAAAGTATCTTTGGACACTTGTGAACATTTTCCACCATTTTCTGAACAAACCAATTGATTTATCAACAATGACAATCATTGTTTGTTGCAGCCCTAAAATGAACCTTCATTGAACCAAACTCCATTAAAAAAAAACTCCGATCTAGAGGCAGACAGAGAACGTTTGTGAATTAAACGTGATTTTATCTCAGTTTTGGTCGCCTCCAGCAGACTTTACAGCTGATGAGTGGACTTTTTGATAAATGTGTTCAGTGCATTTTGGAGCTGATACATAATTTGGTTTTTGGGCTAATTAAACAAACATCACTGTGGGTTCTGGTCAGTATTTGTTCACCAGACGATGGAGATATTTATCAGTAACAAAAACAACGTTAAGGATTCTTAATCTGTGGAGCTAAACATGTAAAAACCACCAGTTTGGTCACTGAAAACTGAATTCACAGGACAGAAATCTCACAGTTTGTGTGTTTCCACTGCAGGATCAGAAAACTTGATGGGAACTCGCTGCATCAGGTTGTGTTGACGAACAATATTTCAGTTCCTAAAGTGTTCAGTGTTTGAGGGAGTTAATCAGCTGCAGATATTTTGAAAATGATCGATCGACAGCGCAGACGGCTGGATAGCCAAATTAAGTTACTGATCAGTTTCACAGCTCTGGAAACGAGTTCGCTTCAATTTTGTTTGTTGTGCTTCAACACAACGAACGCTTCTCTAATAGACGGACAACTTTTTAACCATTTGTGTGGAAGAAAACATCCAGCAGGAATCTATACAGACACCTGAAAGCTGAGAGGACGTCGTGGTTTTTTAAGACAAAATTTGTCGACTTCACAGGAACTGAAGAAACCTTTAGTCTTTTGGAACGTTAATGGACTTTTTAACCCAACAAACCTGGAACTTTTAGTCCCAGAAACATGTTTGCAAGAACTAAAAGGTTCCTTTGGACTGTTGGTTGACATTAGTTTCCACCAATAGTCTAACAAAAAAAAAAAAAAAGCGCAAAATTTAAGCAGATTCTTGTGACTTTACAATAACCTGCTGATGTACAACAACAAAGACTCTGCAACAACAGAAAACATGGAGCAGATTCAAGTTGTTGGTTTTGGTTTATTTTGCTGTGAATCTCCCTCATAGCTTTGGCAACCTGGTAGATGGAAATTTTCAGAAAACGTGGAGGCCATTCCTCGCTTTAAAAAAACAAAACAGTTAATTTTATTGTAATTTTAGTCGTCTTTCTTCCTAAAATGTTGAGGTTTCCAATGATCTTACATTTTCCTTTCAGTCTCAGCATTTCCTTCATGACGTTTTTAGCGTTCTAAACGTGCATGTTAACACCTGAACGTTGGGTATTTGTTATTTAAACCTCCAGGAGCAGCAGCAGATTAAAAAATGTTAATTCTACGAACCAAACAGACTTGTTGAAATGTTGTGACCCTCTGAGCAGGACTTTTTGCGTATAAAAAAGTTTCTATAACTCCCTCAGCTCAACTTAATGTCGACTCTGTTTCCTGCAGTGGAAAACGCAGCTTTAAGTTCTGGTAGCTTTCGGTAAAATTTTAGGTTCCTGTAACATTTGTTGGAAAAGCAGCTTCTGTAAAAACTCTTGTTTTCTTTTTCCAAATGGATCCTGATAATCCAACACTGGAGCGTCCTCATGTGGCTTCACACAGTCCTGAGCCTGAAACTGAACAGGAGTTAAAAAGAAAAAGAAAAAAGAAAAAAAAAAAACAACAGCAGCATTTCATCCTTCTTCTTCTCTTGATGATTCAGAGCAGAGGAGCGAACACGAGGTAACACGAGGAATCTGGAGGAATGATGTTAAAGTCGAGACGTTTCAGTTCGTAGATATGCACATTTCCCACCCCGGCGTCCTCCAGTTTCTGTTTCTTCTTCTTCTTCGGGGGTTTGAGGTAAAAGAGACACAAAAGGTGGAGACACTCGCTCTTCAACAAACACACAATAAATTAAGAGATAAAAACAACAAGGAAAAAAAAAACAAAAAAAAAAACCCATCATCGCCGTCGTCGCTGCTTCCTGGTTTTCTCTCAGAAAGTCGAGCAGGAAAATAAAAAACACTTCTGAGGCGAGACCAAAGGAAAGAAGAAGAAGCTGCCAAATATCTGCAGTTTTGGCATCTTTCTAAGAGCAGAAACACGTTTTCTAAAACACTGACTGTAGAAACGTTTGTGGGGATGAATTCCTGATTAATTCGTTGAACATGTTAATGAAGAAAAACAAACTGTACACGCAGAAACTCCTGGAAAACCTGCTACATCTGCTAAATTGCATTAAAGTCGCTGCACCGAGCGACTAAAAACACAGTGAGTGATGCGTTCAAACGTAAAAAAAAAAAAAAAAAAAAGAAGAAAAAGGGAGGAAACCTTGGCGGCGTTTGGCGTTAACATGGTGGTGGTTTTGGCGGCGATGACGTCCTGCTGAGTGTCAAACTAAACCGTATTGCACAGGGCTGGAATGACTTCAAAAACCAACTAATTCTACCAAACAGTTAAAACCATCATTAATCATTAAAGTCTCTACAAACAGAATCCAGTCGAGTTCAGTCGTTTCCTCCTCAAGCACTTCAGCAGCAATTTTTTTCGTTGTTTTTTTTTTTTGTTTGTTTTTGTAAATCAGCACCGAAAAAACGCCTCGAGCATCAGGGGGGGTGGTTTGGGTCGAGGAAAGCCGTAGTTTTCGTTATTTTCATGGGGGGGTGGAGGTGGGGGGGGATATTTTTCACGAAAACAAGAAAAAAGAAGACCCAAACTCTTCGGTATTTTCTGATGCCGCGGACGATTAAAATCCCGTTATTGAGCTGCTGTCGGGGCGAAGACGTTCATCTCTCCTCCTTCCTGGACACTTTAGACGAGTGCCACGCGGTCGACCTGAGGACAGGGACATTAATAAAAGTAGGTCAAGGTGAATTTAAGACGTTTTCAACACCCAACAGGCTCTAAAGTCAAACATACATGATGGAGACGCAGCAGAGACACTGTGGCTTCATTTAGTTACTGTTAAAATCTAATTATATAAGAAATAAATGATATAAGATGTAAATTGATCCAAGTTTATAATTAAAATGTCACTTTTAATTGATAGAAAACTAATAATAACACTGTACGATTTATTGGATTATATATGAACCATCAACCGATATGGTTTTTACTTCTATTTTTTCCAAAACAACAGATCTAAATAATGTCAGGATTTTTTTTAAAAGGTTTTTGAGCTTCAACATTTGCATCACACATCCTGACAAATTAAACTCAACAAAAGAGCAACAAACATCTATTTCTGTACGGTGGAAAAAAAACAAACAACCTGGTGGAGCTTCAGGGGTTTTAGGTGAGACACTAATGCTGGAAAAAAAAACAAACTTAAAACAAATGAAAGACTTTCACAAAACAGTAAACACGGACATGCAGGAGTAAATGATGACAACAGCAAAAACAAACAGAAAAACTATTTGGACAGAACAAGGAGTGATTTGATGTTTTATATGTTAAAAGGCAGGAAAGAGAAAATATTTAACGTTTGTGTTTCTCAGTTTTTCTCACATTTGAATGTCTGCTGCTGACTTATTTCACTTTGGCAGATCAGAAAATGCAACAGATGTTAGTGCTGCTTTCTTTTTATATGAGAAACACAGTATACATGTTCACCTGATGAAGGTCTTGAAGGCAGCACTCTGAGGGTTGATGCACAGCGGCACTCGTTTTCCCTGCTGGTGCTCCGTGATGAAGCGATGGATCAACTCTGGTTTAAAGAAAAGAATAACACATCAGTCACATGTACAACAAACAGAGAGCTGACAAGCTACAAATCCGGCTTCTTACTACTAATGGATCCTTAAATATAAGACTTCATCGTACCTTTTCCCTGCCACACCGACAGCAGACTGTTCTCGTAGCTGTGGCTGAACGGACGCTCGGCAACTGGCTCGAAGTCTCGGGTGTAAACTCGGCCGCTGGGAACCGAGTAGCAGCACTGACACATACAGGTGTGATAACGGAGACGCCCTTCGTCCAGGTAAGGGTGGGAGAGGGCGTCACTGCCCGAGATCCTTTTAGCCTGCAGACGAATGGCAGAAGAAGAAACATTGAAAAGATGTAGACTAATCTGCTGCCGAAAATAGTCCCCTATCCATCTGTACCTCTTTCTGCAGGATGATGCTACGCTGTTAACAGCATTCAAGAATCATTTGAGAAACATGACCAAGAGTTCAAGTTGTCCGAAGAAAGAGTAATCCAAACGATCTTTGTGTTATTCCGATTAACAAAAACCTAAAACTCCAATCACTGATGACAGGTAGCGACAGTTTTCTTCTTCAGACATAAATGTGGCTGTTTGATGTGTCAAATGGCCACAGCATCAGTTACCATAGTGATC
>NW_007581531.1:0-8034 GCF_000690725.1 Stegastes partitus | reverse complement strand
CCTGGAAGGCTTGTAAAGGCAGAAGGTAAAATGAATGCAGCAAAGTGTAGAGAAATCCTGGAGGACAACCTGATGAGAGCTGTGACTTTGGAAAAAAATTGTTTTCCATCAAGACAATGAGCCTTAACAAACAGTCAAATGGTTTAAAGACAACAAGGTGAAGGTTCTGGAGGCCGAGTCAGAGCTCAGACCTCAGTCCGACTGAGAATTTGTGTCTGGACTTAAAGAGGTCTGTTTACTAATGATCCCTGTTTAACCCGACAGAGTTAGAAGAATAAAACAGCAGCATCCAGATGTTCAGGCTGATTGAGACCAAAACAGGATCGATGCTGTAACTGCAGCCAAAGGTGCCTCTACTAAATACTGTTTATATTTGTAATTATTTTAACATTACTTTGTAGAAACCTTCTTGATGTAGCTTCTGCTGGAGAGAGTCAATATTTCACATCATAAAATCAACCTTTCGCACAAGTTGGTGATCAGCTGTGAACTGGTGAAAAAGATGAGACCTCTGAGCACGACGGAGGAATATTATCCAGTGTCCATTTATTTATTTATTTGTCATTCACTACTTTAACTCTAAACATTTTTTTTTTTTAAGAAATTCAAGTATTTGTTGGGAACACAAGTCAAAAAAAATAATAATTAAAACAAAAATAAACACAAAGAAAAAAAAAACCAAAAACTTTTTTTTTTTTTTTTTTTTGCTAAAACAAAGACAGAAAACATCAGTTTAAAACATCATATTTAGAATAATAAACACATCAAGTTTCTTTTCGTAGAAGAGTCTAATGCTCTGCTCCTGAACACGCCGCGGCGGCTGATCTGAGAGCAGAGATCAGGAGGAAAAAGACCAAACACAGGCCGTCTAGTTTGAACTAACCTGGAAGGATCCACTAAACACAACGACAGGAAAGAAGGACGAGTCGGAGGAAGAGCTCTGGATCAGCTGCTCCCTAAAACCTAAAGCTGAGCCTCAAATCGCTCGTTTCTGCACCCAATTCATGCATTTGTATCTAATTTAGAACCTTATCTGATAATAAGCCAAACGTGTATTTACAGACTCTGCACTGTGACGATGTGCTGCTCTTCTCTTTGTATTGGTGGGATTTTGAGCCAAATCGGTCAGTTAGACGTTTTCTATAAAGCTCGTCTTGTAGAAAAGACATTTATGAGCAGAAACCTGAAGACAAATTGTGTTTAAAGCTGACGTTTCATCGAGTCAAGTGTAAATCCTGGTTTGACAGGACTTGTTTCCGTCTCATTATTCTTTTTTTTTTATTTTGCAGTTTAATCAAACATAATTTAATAACGAATCCTTAAATAGAAAATAAAGACTAAGCGTTGGACTAGTTGGTCGACATCAACAGTCTTCTTTTATCACATTGTCGCAGCTTTGAACTGATTCAACCCGACTTATTGAACATTTACTCCAAACTACGGTCACAGAAGTCGTCCGTTTGACTAAACAGAAGGAAAAAAAGTTTAAGAGTCGATTTCATTTGACGTTTTCATTGGTGTCCTGCTGGAGTGATTCAAACCTTTTGTACACTCCTGAAAGTTTGTGCTGCTCAATGGAAAAGTCTTCAAACTGAATTATGTTGAAAACAGATTGAAATGTTCCAATTTTGAAGTGAAAACCACTTTTCACACAAAATAATCACATATAATGTATAATAATAACAATGATGCTCGTACGTTTGAGCTGCTCCACAAATCAAACAAAACCAGAGAATGTGGGGATTTATGAGCCTCAGAAAACACTGTACAAATCACAGGATGTTTGGTTTAAAACGGACTTTGTTGAGGAAAGTTTAACATCTACAGGGTCAATGAGTTTGTGTGATGTCAGTCCAACATTTTTAATGGCCGCTCTATTAACTGAACTGAACCGGATGATTCAGTATTTGGGTTAAATTACACTTTTAAATCTGGAATTAATTAAATTACCAAAACCAGTTTGCCTGCAGTGAAGCCTGGACAGTCGAACGGTTCCTTCAATAAACACTTTTATGTTTTAATACGTAACTGAAACTACTCAGCTACCAAATAGATCCTGAACATCCTGATTAAAAAGTGTTGGTTGTCTCGTTTATGACTCTTTTTTCACTCTTTTAATGCATCATTTGTTATTTTTTCCTGTAAAAATGTGACTGCAACAAACATTTTCTCCATTTTCCTTAAGATTCAAACCAAACTGTGCAGGAAATATCCTGTCATTTCAGCAAATTGTGAGGAAATTTGACATATTTTGCGCATAAAATTACCCAAATTCGCACCACTGAACCCCTCTGTCTCTCATTAGCCTTAAAACAGGTGAAAAATAAAGTCCTAAATTCACCACAAACACTGAAGTGAGTGTTGATCAAGCGAATGACGAGCACATTAACGTCATTTCTCGATTTAAAGTCTAGAAAATAACTGATAATAAAATAAATCATTATTTTTAGGGCCTAATTTACGTCTTGTAGGCTTAAAAAGCAGCAAAACTGTATAGAAATTCCACACAAACTTGGGTTTAAGAGCTAAAATATGAAGCTTATGGGGGAAAAAATACTGTCTGAGTTTACAAATACATGAATTTAATGAAAAGGAGCCGATTTGAGGACACAAGTTGAACCAACGAGCAGCCGTGTTTTAAAAGCTGCTGCTTGAAACCACCAGAACCTCAAAATGTTTTTAGGGAACAGTTGTCAAGACGCCTCCGAACTCCATAAAAAGTCTAATTCACAACAAAACAACAGAAAAATAAAGAACAGAACTCCTAATAAAATCACTTCCTAAGATGAATTAAATAAAATGAGCACAAAATGTACGTTTTTCGTCGACAACCATTGCACAGCATTCAAACCCTAATGCTTCTCCACGGGGGAATAAATATACACATGCAGATATACAAGTCGGCCTCGGCGTTTCCACGGAGACCAGCTGAGGTTTCAGGGTTCCCAAAAAACTTTGAACAAACCGAGAGACTGCGAGGAGCCGACGAGGACGCTCGGGGTCGCCGACAAATTCCTCCCAAAAAAAGCATCATCCGGGAGCCGAAGGTTCCTCCAGAGAGTCCGAGTTTCCACCGAGTTCCAGAAAATAAAGACAAAAGACTCGGCTGATCCGGACTGAGGGGTTCCTGAGGTTCTAAAAGGGTTCTTGCAGTCGAAAAGGGTCCAAACATCTGGATCTGAGGGTTCTCATGGAGCCAATCAGGAACGATTAATCGGTTAGCTTTCCACGATCAAATTAATCGCCAACTACTTTGAATCAGTTTGAGTAATTTTATACGTTAAAACTCTGTGATTTCAGCTCTTTAAATGTGAATATTTTCTCATTGTGAAAATAGTTGTAGCCCTAAAACGAACCTTCATGTAACCAAACTCCATTCAAAAAAGCTCCAATTTAAAGCCAGAGAATGCTTGTGAATGAATCCAGATTTTTAGCTCAGATTTGGTCGCCTCCAGCAGATTTTTGTTGTTGTTTTGAGGGGAAGGAATTAACCAGAGCTGCAACAACAAATTGGTTAACTGTTGATAATTAAAATAATAATTGATAATCAAATCAGTTTGATTTATTTCAGAAGGAAAATCTGGTTGAATTGAACCAGAAAATATTCATATTTTCTGGTTTCTTTCCTCCTCTGTGACAGTAAACTAAAGTATCTTTGGACACTTGTGAACATTTTCCACCATTTTCTGAACAAACCAATTGATTTATCAACAATGACAATCATTGTTTGTTGCAGCCCTAAAATGAACCTTCATTGAACCAAACTCCATTAAAAAAAAACTCCGATCTAGAGGCAGACAGAGAACGTTTGTGAATTAAACGTGATTTTATCTCAGTTTTGGTCGCCTCCAGCAGACTTTACAGCTGATGAGTGGACTTTTTGATAAATGTGTTCAGTGCATTTTGGAGCTGATACATAATTTGGTTTTTGGGCTAATTAAACAAACATCACTGTGGGTTCTGGTCAGTATTTGTTCACCAGACGATGGAGATATTTATCAGTAACAAAAACAACGTTAAGGATTCTTAATCTGTGGAGCTAAACATGTAAAAACCACCAGTTTGGTCACTGAAAACTGAATTCACAGGACAGAAATCTCACAGTTTGTGTGTTTCCACTGCAGGATCAGAAAACTTGATGGGAACTCGCTGCATCAGGTTGTGTTGACGAACAATATTTCAGTTCCTAAAGTGTTCAGTGTTTGAGGGAGTTAATCAGCTGCAGATATTTTGAAAATGATCGATCGACAGCGCAGACGGCTGGATAGCCAAATTAAGTTACTGATCAGTTTCACAGCTCTGGAAACGAGTTCGCTTCAATTTTGTTTGTTGTGCTTCAACACAACGAACGCTTCTCTAATAGACGGACAACTTTTTAACCATTTGTGTGGAAGAAAACATCCAGCAGGAATCTATACAGACACCTGAAAGCTGAGAGGACGTCGTGGTTTTTTAAGACAAAATTTGTCGACTTCACAGGAACTGAAGAAACCTTTAGTCTTTTGGAACGTTAATGGACTTTTTAACCCAACAAACCTGGAACTTTTAGTCCCAGAAACATGTTTGCAAGAACTAAAAGGTTCCTTTGGACTGTTGGTTGACATTAGTTTCCACCAATAGTCTAACAAAAAAAAAAAAAAAGCGCAAAATTTAAGCAGATTCTTGTGACTTTACAATAACCTGCTGATGTACAACAACAAAGACTCTGCAACAACAGAAAACATGGAGCAGATTCAAGTTGTTGGTTTTGGTTTATTTTGCTGTGAATCTCCCTCATAGCTTTGGCAACCTGGTAGATGGAAATTTTCAGAAAACGTGGAGGCCATTCCTCGCTTTAAAAAAACAAAACAGTTAATTTTATTGTAATTTTAGTCGTCTTTCTTCCTAAAATGTTGAGGTTTCCAATGATCTTACATTTTCCTTTCAGTCTCAGCATTTCCTTCATGACGTTTTTAGCGTTCTAAACGTGCATGTTAACACCTGAACGTTGGGTATTTGTTATTTAAACCTCCAGGAGCAGCAGCAGATTAAAAAATGTTAATTCTACGAACCAAACAGACTTGTTGAAATGTTGTGACCCTCTGAGCAGGACTTTTTGCGTATAAAAAAGTTTCTATAACTCCCTCAGCTCAACTTAATGTCGACTCTGTTTCCTGCAGTGGAAAACGCAGCTTTAAGTTCTGGTAGCTTTCGGTAAAATTTTAGGTTCCTGTAACATTTGTTGGAAAAGCAGCTTCTGTAAAAACTCTTGTTTTCTTTTTCCAAATGGATCCTGATAATCCAACACTGGAGCGTCCTCATGTGGCTTCACACAGTCCTGAGCCTGAAACTGAACAGGAGTTAAAAAGAAAAAGAAAAAAGAAAAAAAAAAAACAACAGCAGCATTTCATCCTTCTTCTTCTCTTGATGATTCAGAGCAGAGGAGCGAACACGAGGTAACACGAGGAATCTGGAGGAATGATGTTAAAGTCGAGACGTTTCAGTTCGTAGATATGCACATTTCCCACCCCGGCGTCCTCCAGTTTCTGTTTCTTCTTCTTCTTCGGGGGTTTGAGGTAAAAGAGACACAAAAGGTGGAGACACTCGCTCTTCAACAAACACACAATAAATTAAGAGATAAAAACAACAAGGAAAAAAAAAACAAAAAAAAAAACCCATCATCGCCGTCGTCGCTGCTTCCTGGTTTTCTCTCAGAAAGTCGAGCAGGAAAATAAAAAACACTTCTGAGGCGAGACCAAAGGAAAGAAGAAGAAGCTGCCAAATATCTGCAGTTTTGGCATCTTTCTAAGAGCAGAAACACGTTTTCTAAAACACTGACTGTAGAAACGTTTGTGGGGATGAATTCCTGATTAATTCGTTGAACATGTTAATGAAGAAAAACAAACTGTACACGCAGAAACTCCTGGAAAACCTGCTACATCTGCTAAATTGCATTAAAGTCGCTGCACCGAGCGACTAAAAACACAGTGAGTGATGCGTTCAAACGTAAAAAAAAAAAAAAAAAAAAGAAGAAAAAGGGAGGAAACCTTGGCGGCGTTTGGCGTTAACATGGTGGTGGTTTTGGCGGCGATGACGTCCTGCTGAGTGTCAAACTAAACCGTATTGCACAGGGCTGGAATGACTTCAAAAACCAACTAATTCTACCAAACAGTTAAAACCATCATTAATCATTAAAGTCTCTACAAACAGAATCCAGTCGAGTTCAGTCGTTTCCTCCTCAAGCACTTCAGCAGCAATTTTTTTCGTTGTTTTTTTTTTTTGTTTGTTTTTGTAAATCAGCACCGAAAAAACGCCTCGAGCATCAGGGGGGGTGGTTTGGGTCGAGGAAAGCCGTAGTTTTCGTTATTTTCATGGGGGGGTGGAGGTGGGGGGGGATATTTTTCACGAAAACAAGAAAAAAGAAGACCCAAACTCTTCGGTATTTTCTGATGCCGCGGACGATTAAAATCCCGTTATTGAGCTGCTGTCGGGGCGAAGACGTTCATCTCTCCTCCTTCCTGGACACTTTAGACGAGTGCCACGCGGTCGACCTGAGGACAGGGACATTAATAAAAGTAGGTCAAGGTGAATTTAAGACGTTTTCAACACCCAACAGGCTCTAAAGTCAAACATACATGATGGAGACGCAGCAGAGACACTGTGGCTTCATTTAGTTACTGTTAAAATCTAATTATATAAGAAATAAATGATATAAGATGTAAATTGATCCAAGTTTATAATTAAAATGTCACTTTTAATTGATAGAAAACTAATAATAACACTGTACGATTTATTGGATTATATATGAACCATCAACCGATATGGTTTTTACTTCTATTTTTTCCAAAACAACAGATCTAAATAATGTCAGGATTTTTTTTAAAAGGTTTTTGAGCTTCAACATTTGCATCACACATCCTGACAAATTAAACTCAACAAAAGAGCAACAAACATCTATTTCTGTACGGTGGAAAAAAAACAAACAACCTGGTGGAGCTTCAGGGGTTTTAGGTGAGACACTAATGCTGGAAAAAAAAACAAACTTAAAACAAATGAAAGACTTTCACAAAACAGTAAACACGGACATGCAGGAGTAAATGATGACAACAGCAAAAACAAACAGAAAAACTATTTGGACAGAACAAGGAGTGATTTGATGTTTTATATGTTAAAAGGCAGGAAAGAGAAAATATTTAACGTTTGTGTTTCTCAGTTTTTCTCACATTTGAATGTCTGCTGCTGACTTATTTCACTTTGGCAGATCAGAAAATGCAACAGATGTTAGTGCTGCTTTCTTTTTATATGAGAAACACAGTATACATGTTCACCTGATGAAGGTCTTGAAGGCAGCACTCTGAGGGTTGATGCACAGCGGCACTCGTTTTCCCTGCTGGTGCTCCGTGATGAAGCGATGGATCAACTCTGGTTTAAAGAAAAGAATAACACATCAGTCACATGTACAACAAACAGAGAGCTGACAAGCTACAAATCCGGCTTCTTACTACTAATGGATCCTTAAATATAAGACTTCATCGTACCTTTTCCCTGCCACACCGACAGCAGACTGTTCTCGTAGCTGTGGCTGAACGGACGCTCGGCAACTGGCTCGAAGTCTCGGGTGTAAACTCGGCCGCTGGGAACCGAGTAGCAGCACTGACACATACAGGTGTGATAACGGAGACGCCCTTCGTCCAGGTAAGGGTGGGAGAGGGCGTCACTGCCCGAGATCCTTTTAGCCTGCAGACGAATGGCAGAAGAAGAAACATTGAAAAGATGTAGACTAATCTGCTGCCGAAAATAGTCCCCTATCCATCTGTACCTCTTTCTGCAGGATGATGCTACGCTGTTAACAGCATTCAAGAATCATTTGAGAAACATGACCAAGAGTTCAAGTTGTCCGAAGAAAGAGTAATCCAAACGATCTTTGTGTTATTCCGATTAACAAAAACCTAAAACTCCAATCACTGATGACAGGTAGCGACAGTTTTCTTCTTCAGACATAAATGTGGCTGTTTGATGTGTCAAATGGCCACAGCATCAGTTACCATAGTGATC
>NW_007581530.1:0-8036 GCF_000690725.1 Stegastes partitus | reverse complement strand
TGTGAGGACGTTTCTGGGTTTATCAGGCTGAAGAGTGAAGCTGTGACCAAATGAAGAAGGAAGCCGAACGTTTGCTGATTTACAGGTTTAAAGACTCATCAGACGGTTTGTTGGTCAGAGATTCAGTTTGTTTGTTGTTTGAGCTGCGACTATGTTCCTAAAACGTTCCTGTAAGGCTCTCCAGATGTTTGTATTTTTGTATTTTCCTGCAGCAGCTTCGTCTGACGTTCTCTAACTTTAATAAAAGTCTGTTGACGTGGTCTGAAGCAGCTCTTTTCTAAACCCAGATGCTTCTCGGTGGATCCTTCACCCTGAATGTTGTCGTTGGTTTAATTTAATTTAATCTCCACCTGAGATGTTTGGAAGTTAATGAAAAATCTAAAAAGTGAAACTAAAGCGTGCTGACAACACGGTTTCACTTCGTCGCTGTGGGAGGACGCGACTTTAAACCTGCGAGTGATTCTGAGACTGAGCCATGAATCAAAACCCAGAGACCGAGTCCAGCTCCATCCTTTTATTTTCCTCGTCATGATTCTCACAGACACGATGGACCAACGTCCTGGATGCAGGAAGCAACTCGTCTCCTGGTCTCATAGAAAAACAGACGCAACGGACACGGAGGTGGTTCGAGGCACGTTCAGAGAAAGTAAAGTGCAGCGTTCAGCAAACGTTCTGCGTCGGGAGGAGACATCTGGAGACATCTGGAGACATCTGGAGACATGGTCTGACTGTGTGAGTGTGTTCTGTAGGAGTCAGCGGCTAATCAAACCCGCAGACGGACAGAACCGGTCCAGAAGCGCTGCAGCTCAGGAGCTTCGAGCTTCACGTCTCACCGCGATGCAAAACGTCCGCCTCACGTTTCAGCTGCTCGGCGACGAATCGGAGCAGAACCACTGGAAACCACGTGAGGTCAGAGCAGGAAGGAGCCATGATTCCAAAATAAAAGCCCAACAGTGGAACTAAATCAAACGTCTGAACTGGATCTGGATCCAGGATTCTCCAGAAAACGTTAAAACTACTGAATGTGATGTTTCTGGTTCGTTTGAGCCTCTGAAAGCATCACCAGCAGACGCTCCAGTGAGACGTGAAGCCCGACAGAACCACAGCGCCACACAGAGTCCAGACGGTAGAAGAACACCCTGCAGCTGTCTGTCCTCCAGCAGCAGCAGCAGGACTCAGTCAGAACTCAGAGAACCAGCTGGCTGAAGGTCTGGTCCTCCATCTTCTGGTCGGGCTTCATGGACCTGAACGTCTTCGTCTACCTGCTCAGCTGCTTCTGGAGCTGCGACGCTGCTGATGTGGGAGGTTCTGTTCCTGCGGCCAGATCCTCCTCCTGGTCCTCCTGGTTCCTAAGGAGCTCCAGGTGGTTCAGGGGGTCCACAGGAGAACTGAACCGATCAGTGGGTCAGGAGAAGCTGAGTGAGATCAAGTCTGAAGGCCAGAACCAGAAACTAGAAGCAGAAGTTCTGAAGCTGGTTGTTGTGGACGACCAGCAGCGCCGGCTCCAGCGAGTCAGAACCACTCTGCAGCAGAACCAGTCCAACCCAACCCACCGTGAGCTTCTAACTGAGCGGTCCAGCCCGGTAACCGGCAGACCTTCAGAGTTGTTTTTAAACTGATTATTTCACCTTTAACCAGCTAAACTGCTGTTGCCATGGAGACAGCATCCCGGGCTGTTGCCACGGCAGCAGGTTAGTTTCTTCGGGAATGTCTCGGGTTTAACAAACAGACAAAAGCAGAAACAACAGACAGAAACAAATAACATGGCACCGCGTGGTTCCGTCAGTAACTGGGAGCGCTCCATTCGCCCACCTGGACGGCAGGCGAGCAGGGAGGGGAGGGGAGGGGCACCGACGGCGTTCAGACACGAGGAGGAGAGACGAGGAGACGGAACCGATACTGATCCGGTGGATGAAAGGGAGGACTGCTGGGCGTCTGCTGCCCTCTGCAGGACATCACAGAGAACACGCTGAGAGGAGTTTATAAACCCACGTGTAGAGATCAGGAGTCCAAACCCGGCCTGGAGTCCAAACCCGGCCTGGAGTCCAAACCCGGCCTGGAGTCCAGCTCATGAGCCTGACCCACAGAAACACTGAAGGTACCGGAGGATCAACTCTGAGGTGTTCTTCTTCCTCACCTGGTCCGTCTGCTGGAGGCGGAAACACGATGACGTCACAATCCATCTGAGCCGCACATGCTCAGTGTGACCAGCCCCCCCCCCCCCCCCCCCCCCACTGTCCTCCTCCAGGTGGCCTCAGCTGTGCAGCCAATCGAGGGTGAGGAGCGTTTGATGCGCTGACCTCTGCAGGCCTGATGGGTGGAGTTCAGGCGGCAACCAGACTGACGGTTCTGATAGCGGATGTGTTTACGTTGAAGGTCCCTCTGGAGGCGGACCGGCTGCCCGACCAGAACCACTGAGCGCTAAAACGTGAGCGAAGGCTGCCGGCGGTTTCTACCATCGGTCTGCTGAAGTCACTCCGGTTGAACTTGTGATGAACTCTCTGGACCCCAGAACCATCAGCGGCTCTGCAGAGCGAGTCCTCTTTAAAGAGCAGAAACAACGCTCAGGTTTCCAACAGTCCTTGAACATATCAAACAAAAATCTGAGTTTAAAACTGGAATATTTCATCAAAATTTTTTGGGGGGATATTTCATAAAGTCTCAGAGTTTCCTCAAACTAGTTTCTGTAAAAACCCAAATCTCAACGTCTCGGTGGAACCAGGAAGCCTCGACCGCCTCACGGGACAAACCTCTGTAGACGTTCTGACCCGACTACAGATGGAGACTCATTTAAAAATGTCCAACTTTAAAAACCGCGGCTCACGTGGATTCCAGGTCGATTGACTTATTTTATTAAATAAACTCTGAATGTGTTTGAACACTTGACGGCGCTCTAATAGAGACGTCTTCTGGTTGTTCTGGTTCCACCGAGCTGCAGGACTTTGTGAGCTGATGTGAGCTCCGGGTTCAGAGGGTTGATCCGTTCAGTCCAAACATAGTGAGTTCTGCTCCTGACGGCTGCGTGTATTCTTTAAAAAGACTCCTCATCTCTTATCAGAGCAGTTGGTGAGCGGCTGATGGATCAACAGCTCCGTTGATGACAAACACCAAGACGATGGAGACGGTGAACGACTAGAAACGCCGACGGCTACGTGGACTGCAGCAGCTCGTCCAGGTTCATCAGCATCATTTACTCTGATTAATGAAGTTCATACAAAAGCGGCTACAAAACGTGGCGGTAGAGGCAGAACCAAAGGCTGCTGGACCCACCAGAACGGAGCACACCGTCTCCTGGGAGAAGCTCAAACCAGAGTGTTTGGCGTTTTGCTTGAGCGGTGATGAAACGCTACGGCGGCGTGATGAGCTGGGACGCTGCCGGTTTGGTCCCGCCTCCCTGCCGGTTAGAAAGCAGGGAGTGGTTCATACTGGTGCTAAGAGGCCACTGAGATGGTCACTGACAGACGCCCTTTGGTTCTACCTGCCCCAGCACACCTGGGCAGGTGCAACACATGGCTTCAGGTGTAGAAACGACCGGTGAAGTTCTACCAACACGTAAACAGTTCTGCTAATTTAAGAGAGAACCTCCTGATGAAGCCCGTCTAAACTAAACCCGTCAGTGTGGCTGCCGCAGGTAGAACTAAACAAACGCCCCCACGGGGAGGAGGCGGGGCCTGCAGGGAGGGCGGGGCCTGCAGAGAGGGCGCAGCGCTGCGATTGGTCAGCCATCACATGCGGCTGTCCTGCAGTAACGGCTCAATGTCCTCGGCGTCGCTGGTGGGCGTGGCCAGTGGGCTGGCGTTCTGAGCGGACGAGGAGGAACCGCCAGCCTTGTGGGCGGAGCAGGACTTGACGTCGGCCAATCGGTGGTGCTCGGGGATGAAGATGGCCACCAGCAGGGCGAATACGACGGCGCAGGCTCCGAACAGGAAGGGAGGACCCGGGATGACCGACTTCTACAGGAAGAGAAACAGATCAAATCAACACACGTGTTTCTGCTGCCGCTGACGTTTACGACGAGATTCCATCATTCTTCACATGGTGGGTCAACGTCTGGGTCATCCCGTCTCTCTGTGGCATCTGAACCCAACATCAGAATTGAATGAATCGCTGATCAGACGCCACTGACAGACGACCTCCTGAAGTACCCGTCCTGGAGGCTCCACGTGTTCAGGAGATGTTCAGGAGCTTCTGGTGAACGCAGCAAAGTCTGGAGATCAAGTTTGTTGCTCAAGACCTCCCAGATTCAGGATTGGTTCAAAAATCACAAATCAAGTGGATTGTGGAAGGACTGGACAGTTCCAACATCATTCTGCTCCTATTATTATTATTATTATTATTATTATTATTATTATTGATAAACAGGAAGCGGTGGCGAGGGTTGGAGCTGATCAGCAGCATGAAGACATGGATGGAAGGATGTTGAAACTCGGCTCACCAGCAGATGATCTTCTGTCTCTTCCTGCCCTAACCTCCATCAGCCTGCCCATGACTCCAGACTGGCTGTTTGGGAGTTACTTCCTCTTCTACCTGCGTCTGCTCTGATTGGCCGTAACTCCCTTTCCTACTGAAGCGTTCTGAGCACCAGTGAAGTCATCCAGGTGTTCTTCTCACCATAAACTAGATCAAACAGATTCCATGTGTTACAGATACGTTCTCATAATTTTTTGAAAATCCACCTGATGTGTGATTTTTGAACCAATCCTGACTCTGGTCACTGATCTCCAGACTTTGCTGCGTTCACCAGAAGCTCCTGAACGTCTCCTGATCATGTGGAGACTCCAGGACGTGGACGTCTGTGACCTGTAGCCTGGCCGACGCCCATCCGGAGCATCAGGAGACAGAAGCAGGATGACTGTACATGCTGCTCTCATGGCTGTATCGTCAGCCAGAAACTAAACTCAACCCGTTTTATTCTAAACGTCTCGTTTGCCGTGACGCTCCGACTAAAACTCTGATGAGCTGAATCAAAGCACATCGATCTGACAACACGCCAACGTCGGTACTGTTTTAACGTCGGGTACCTCGGTGTCCGCGGTTCTTCCCGCCACCGGCTCCATGTCGTTCAGCTCCACGTTGAAGAGGAAGAAGATGAAGCCGTACAGAGCCGGGCCCAGACCGTTGCACAGACCTCTGATGCCGGTGATCATCCCCTGGACCACACCTGGACACCACCAGGAGACACACACGTCAACAACAGGTAGCGGGGATTTAAGCTGACGCTCGGTTTACAGGGACGGTTTAAAGACAACGAGGTGGTGGTTCTGGAGGCCCAGAGTCCAGCAGGAGACACGTGGAGACTCTGGTCTGAGGAGACCCAGATGGAGCTTTCACATACACACTGCCTGAGGAGGAGAACACTGCTGTGTCAGGGAGGAGAGTCCGTCCTCCAGGTGAGCTCACCTTGCTGGTCAGGTGAGGCGCTGTGCGACACCAGAGCAGAGACTGCTGGGAAGGTGATGGAGGACATGGCTGCCACGGTTCCTGCCGCCCACATCATCCTGCAGGACGAGGACACAACAGTGAACCACAGAGCTCCACCACCTGCTCTACCTGTACACGGTGCAGAGGACGGAGCTCTCACCAGGGCTCGGAGCCGAAGCCATACCAGGCCAGCTGGAAGAGCTGGAAGCCCAGGCCCAGCAGAACCGTGTTCTTGTTCCCGATGGTTCTCATGAGAACGCTGAGGAACAGAGTCTGAAACACACAGACACACACACACAGACACACACAGACACACGATGAGGAAACACATCCACAGCATCCCATAACAAATCTCTACATCTACAGAGCAGCAGCAGTGACCCGTCCTGCAGCGGTTCTGCTTCCCAGAACAGAGACTGTAATGACTCGTCAGGACGGTCGGGCCGTACCTGAGCGACTATGGAGAGGATCCCCACCATGGCGATGAAGGCAGCGATGGCCGCCGGAGAAAACTCGATCACCTGGAACACAAGCGAGGGTTCATGAAGAAACTGCTGCTGACAAAGACTCGGTTCTGACAGCTCTGGGTTCGCTGTCATCAGCTGACACTCATCAGCACCAGAGAGCTGCACATCTACAGGTGATGAAGCTGTGATTGAACTCCTGCATTGATCCTAATCAGTGAAACATTATCGACCGGCTGTCTGTAGCTTCACATCTCTGCAGCTACTCTGTCTCTGTTTGTCAGTGAGGTTTCACTGTGGTGGTTGTGTGTGTGTGTGTGTGTGTGTGTGTGTGTGTGTGTGTGTTACCTGTCTCAGGTAGAGGAAGAAGCTGGAGTACTGTCCGGCCTCGGGCAGGTAGGACAGGAACACCGTGACACAGATCAGCAGCACCGTGGTGTCTTTTCCAACCCGACGCAGAGACTGAACACACAACACAGTCCTCAGTACGCCTGGTAGTCAATCAATCAGCCAATCAATCAATCAATCAGCCAATTAGTCAGTCAGTCAGTCAGTCAGTCAGTCAGTCAGTCGGTGATGTTCGGCGTGAACTCACGGCGAAGGGGTCGGCCTGCTCCCAGGAGATGGGGAAGCCCCAGGACGTCAGCCTCATCTTGTCCGGCAGCGACTCGGGGACGACGAAGAACACGAAGGCGATGTCGGCCACCGCGATCACCGTGGCGACCAGGACCACCAGGCTGTCACCGTACTGCGCCGACAGATAGGCGCCGATGGCCGGGCTGGTGACCAGGCTGGCGGCGAAGGTGGCCGACACCTGAGGAGACACACGGAGGCTGTTAATAAAGAAACCGATTAAACCTGCATTACTAGACTAGACGTCAGGTTTGTCTGTTTCTAATGACTTATATCTCCATCACACATTTTAACCTCCACATTTTAAACCTACGATAACCAGAGGAACCAGAGGAACCAGTGAGAACCCTGTTTATCTAACGAGGGTTTTGCTCCACCTGTGTTCTGAACCGACAGCCGGCTGCTTGTGGATTCTGTCCGGCTCCACATGAACAACATAAAGAGGCCGGTTCTGGCCCGGCTTCGCGTCCGGCGGCGCCATAATGGCAGGAAGCTCCATGAATACAGGGCATGCTGCTGCTGGAGCCGCCTGCTCTCCATCATGTCCACACAGCAACGCAGCAGCCAGACTTCCATCAGCACAACAGGAAGTGTTCGGCGGCGTGTTGTTGATGGAGCTTCCTCCATGTGTTGGTCAACAAATGAAAACTACACAAGACAGACGAATGGACAAACGACCTCATTAGAGGTCTAAGTGTTGCCGATCAGTTTCAGGAACATTATGGGATGTAATCGGACGTCTACGAATCCAACGACAACATCTGGAGGAGAAGCAGCAACGCAGCAGCTCAGACCGACTGTGGAAAGTTAGGCCCACTGTGGTAAAGTCCATGCTGCTGTCAGAAGGAACGAGTCGGTTCCATCTGAAGAAACATCACTGAAGAGGAACCCCAGTGTTTGGTCCCACTGGGTCACTGCAGACTTCTCAGGTCGGGTTCAGTTTGTTTATCTGGGACCCAAAATTGTTTGGTTTTCAGACAGAACTTGTGCAAAAAACACCAAAAACCCAAAAACCTGTGAAGCCATGTTAAGGGTTCGATCTCTTCAGAAGTAGAACTAGCAGCCGTGAAATGTGGCGACTCAGACAGAACAGTTCTATCACATCTACTGATCCAACGGGTCCAACAGACTCTTAGTTACCGGTCCTTTAAAGACCAAAATGTTCCATCGAGCCACAAAGTTCCTCTAAATGAATGTTTTCACCACAAAGACACCATAAAGCAGCTTGTAGCTCTGCACATCCAGAACCAACACCCAGAACCAACGTCTAGACCCAACACCCAGAGCCAACACCCAGAACCAACGTCTAGACCCAACACCTAGACCCAACACCCAGAACCAACGTCTAGACCCAACACCCAGAACCAACACCTAGACCCAACACCCAGAACCAACACCTAGACCCAACACCCAGAACCAACACCTAGACCCAACACCCAGAACCAACACCCAGAACCAACGTCTAGACCCAACACCCAGAGCCAACACCCAGAACCAACGTCTAGACCCAACACCCAG